>NC_072786.1:23075418-23375418 GCF_022539595.1 Amphiprion ocellaris | reverse complement strand
GTAAACATGTGATGGTGCGGGTAGGTGGTGGCTGGGACACTCTGCGTGGTTTCCTGATGAAATACGATCCGCTGCGAGTGCTGCAGTTCACCACTCTGGAGCAGAAGATTCTGGCCTTTCAGAAAGGCCCCCCAGGCCTGGGTGGTCACCATGGCAACGCAGCTCCACCGCCTCCTCCTGACATGGACCCCCTCGCTGCCGTCAACAACCTCATCTCCTCCTCTTCATCCTCTTCTTCCTCCTCCACCTCTTCGTCTTCCTCTTCCTCAGCCTGTAAGCCGACGTCGGTGACGGCAGCAGGTCAGACGTGTCGGTCCTATAACGCCTCCCCGGCCTGCACCCCCACGCTGCCCAGGAAAGGTTCTGCCTCGGCTCCCAAGAAGAACTTCCAGATGACACCTTCCTCCCCCAGGAAGCCCACCCAGCTGCCCCTGCCCATCACCACCAAAAGCTCCTCCTCTCTGCCCTCCACACCGGTGGGAGGCTCCTCCAGACAGACACCCAGCCCCGGGTGTCAGAGTGCCCAGCGTCGAGCCGTGACTCCAGCAGCGGCTCCATCAGCTGCCCCTGTAGAGCCGAACCCCGCCTCCAAACTCAAGCTCCGACCATCACCACACGGCGCCACCTCCCAGCCCAGGAGCCCCGTCTGCCCCGAGCCATCCTCCAAATGCCCCAAACCCTCCAGCCCCTGCACCTCCCCCACCTCCTCCTCTGTGCCTCGCCCCGTCACTGCTCCAGTGCGGGGGGCGCCGACCCCTAAAGATGACCGACCCCCAACAGGCGCCAGCCAGCGCTCTCGCCTCGCACAGCGCCGCCCCGGTTCTCCAGCCTCACGCCTCCGTCTAGAGGCAGCCAGGCGGGCCAGGACGGCCACCAGGGCTGCAGTGACGCCAGCTCCCAGAGCAGCAGCAGCAACAGCTCCACAGACCCGGACCCCCACCCCCAGCTCACGGACAGCCTCCCCAGCACTCGCTAAACCCGCCTGCTCCTTGTCGAAGGGCAAAGAGGTCACAGCCAAAACCAAGGGCCCGGCCCCAAACAAGGCGGCTGCCGCCCCTTCACGAGGTACTGCTGTTGTCCCTGGGCGGGTCCCAGGGGGCAACACCGGCCCGTCTGCCACCAGCAAAGCCAATCAGAAAACACCAGCCACAGCACAGAGGGTGGGGCGAAAACCGGCCGCCACCACGAACCCCATCAAGTCCACTCTAAAACCTGAACCAGCTCCAGCTCTGGCCACGCTGAAAAGCCCCAACGCCAGAGTGGTTAAAGCCGAGCCCAGCATCAGTAAGAAGATCCCACAGTGGAAGGGCAAAAGTGAGGACCCTTACTTCGAAATGAACAGCAGGCGGAGGCAGAAGACGTAACTGAGCGCGCTCAGAAGACTTCAACAAAACCAGCCGGCTGGTGACTCAGCTTCCATCTCAAACCAGCACTTGTTGGAGCTCAGACTAATCCTCGTGAACAAGCTCATCACTTTTGACCATGTTTTTTTTTGTCTACAATTATATTTTTGTTGATTTTTGTATCTTATTTAATAGTCTTTTATTTTTTATGTTTTAATCCAAAAGGGTCAAAGATGTTTGTTTTGTCTTTGTGGTGATTCAGTCTCTGTGGAGGCGTCATATCCACGTACCCCAGTAACACTACCACTTGCACAATGTTTACATTTTCACCTTTGTTACATGTACAGCTGTTAAAAATCATTTGTCCTGAGTTTTAAACAACAAAGAATAGAAGTTTGTCAGAAAGTCATGTTTAAATACTAACCTCAGCTTTATTTTTTTAATTCAACACTAGGACACAGTCATGATTTAGTAAAGACACTGAGGTTTCAGGATCCAGATTTGTTTTTATTCTCAGAGAAAACCAAGGAAGGCTTCTGTCCTGTTTTCTCCAGCAGGTTACCAAAGGTGTGAAGTGGAACATGGTTTCTGACTTATTTTCCCCAGTGAGAACACACTTTCCACTGGTGGACAGTCAGGTCTGTGTGATTTTTGTATAAATGATATCTAGGTGGGAGGCGTTGTTACGAACACGCCTCCCTGTCGTGTGCCTTCATCAGAAACCTTCTTTCTGAGCGGCATTAGAATGTATTAGCTGATGGAGGGTGGCGGGTTTAAATGGTTTGTACTGATGAATATTGCACAGTGTGTACAAGCACTCATGACTTTAGAGGAAAGCCAGAATCTCGGATGAACTACTGATCAAACGCCTCTTCTAACGGAAAACTCTGGAGGCCTCCAGCGGCCGACATCATTTTAGAGCAGACTCTACTTGGTATAGACTCCTTTTATATGGTTTCTAAGTTTTTGTGCGTATTAAAAATCTAGTTTTCTATGTGGTGGTGTTTGTGTATGTGTGTGTGATGATACAGTATATTCGCAGTGAGGCTTTTTTCTTATTTGGCACTTTACAGAAACCTCTGTTGGTCACGATATGAATGTTGATTCTGTCGATTGTGTCTCCTGTTTCAGCTACCTTTCTTTTGTTTTGTCATTTTGATTAATAAATGGACAAGTGTTTTAAAAATCACCCTGGCTCTGTTGGATTTTATTTGATGTTACTGCTGCATGTTATTGCTCTAAAGCCTTAAAACCAGGGGTGTCAAAGTCACCTTGGTTCAGGCTCCACATTCAGCCCAATTTGATCTCCAGTGGACCGGAGCAATAAAATCACAGCATAATAACCTAGAAATAATGACCGCTCCAAATTTTTTCTTTGTTTTAGTGTAAAAAAGTACATTCTAAAAATGTTCGCATTTAAGGAATTATCTTTTTACAAAACATGAACAACCTGAAATGTTCAATTTCAACAACATTATGCCTCAGTTTATTATTTACACATTACACCTTACAGATCACAGTGGGTCTAGAAATGAACAAAGCATTTCGTCACAGGTATCTGGAACTGAATGACAGAGTATTCTACTTTATGATCAAAACTATGTCAGACAAAAAACGAGACGACAAGCGAGACAAAGCGACAAAAAATTGGGCAAATGAGACAAAAAAATGGAACAAAACGACAAAAACTAACACGCAAAACAACGAATAATGCAAAACACAAAATGACAAACGAGACAAAAATCCCAAGTGAGACAAAAGAGAAAAGTGAACAAAATGACAAACATGGGACAAATGACAAAAAAAAGACAACAAAATGAGACACAAAATGACAAAAGAACAATGAGCAATCTAGTATTATGATCAAAACAACTTGTCATGGTCTAGAAATTATTTCAAATTTATAGTTTTACAAATTCACAATTTGCTCTCAGTGTCTTCTCTGTAATTTTTAGACTTTATAAAGTCGTCCCTCGGGCCACATTGGACCCTCTGGCGGGCCGATTTTAGTCTGGATCCACGGATTTAAGAATTTCTGTATCATTGCAAGATGGTGGCACAAGGTCACTGTAACTATTTTGTTTTTCCATGTATTTTTAGTGGGTTTTCGCATTACATACATTCTACTCTAGGTACATGGAACCCAATTCATTTTTTTCCCAACACAAAAACATCTCAAAAAATATATCCCCCACACATACATATAGATGAAGGAAATTATAGATAACAAAAACACCAGCATTGACAATAGAAGCAAAACATAACAAAAATAAATTATACTAATAATACATGTTAACCCAGGTATCAAAAAGGATTGCAGTGTGTTTCAAGTTGGTCTGTCTATCCTATCAACATCCTGCTCTATGAAACTGTCAAATATATAATGTTAGTCTTCCAAACAAGACATACACTCTAAGAAATTTCCCTGTAAATTCACAGTAAAGAGCTGGCAGCAAAAGTTGCCAGCAGGACGCTGTTATTCTCCAGTAAACCTACCGTATCCTACAGCAACAGTTTATTACTATAAAAAATATTACAGTATTATGATGTTCAGAGTTTATGCTTACAGTATATTACTGTCAGTATTTTGGTGTCATTATACTGTTATTTTACTGTTTGTACTGTAATCTTCATAAACAGTTTATTACTGTAAAATTGATATCAGAGAATGTGATGATATGAAGTGATAACATTGCTGAAAACTAATGATTTAAAAATGTCACATCTCAAAATGAAAGCCCCAGGAAATAGCATAGCATAGAAATGGCTCAGACAAGAGATGACTTTTCAACATTCAGCTTTTATTAAAACCAATTCTGTATCAAACATATTTCAAAAACTGACTTATTTAACCCATTAAATTTTAGTAACATACAATCATTTCCTCATGGTGAATAGGTTCCCATTGTGCATGTTCTAGTTCAGGTACACTGAGTTTGGATTTCCATTTTTCCTGAACTGTAACGAAAGATATCTATATATCATTTAAATTATTTAATACTGCATTGAACACATTCAGCAGCTAACAAATTTCAAGTGATTCAAGTCTTGCAAAATAAAATCTACAAAAAAGATGAATGATGTTTAACATGTCAACAATCTGTTTAAAAATTGCACATCACATTTCAGGTACTCTGCCTTCAGAATCAGTCTTTCGTAACTCATGATCATGTTCAATAAACACCACGTCATGGAACAAACCTGGAACTTCAAAACTGAGACACGTGGACTGAAGTATTTTATACTGAACCAAACACAATACTGAGACTTGTTACCTTAGAATGACAGCATGAACATCTGGTTGCAGACTGGGCTTTTCCTTTGTCAAAGTGAGGTTCTGTGTGGAGAGGTGCTGTGGGTTTACATGAAGTCCCACTCAGAGTCCATCAGTCTTTTTATAAGGGTGACTACATGGGGATTTACAGTAGATGCCTTCTTCTGGAGCAGCTTCCCCAACCTCTTGGACATCACCTTCTCCTGGCTGGCCTTTGTTCCCCTCTCAGGGTTGATACCAAGGAAGCGCCTACAATGAAATGACAAAGAAAGAGTATATTAGGTGTGGTAGGCAAACATCCCTTAAACTCAGTATGGAACTCTGTCACATTCATCAAAAAAAAAAAAAAAAAACAGACAAAAACAAAAACAGGAAACTAAAATTATTTAGCAAAACAGAGGCTTCCACTTATAACAGCTGTTTAGTTCAGTACATATTTAAATCTAATTTTTGCAGCCATTTGCAAAACAAGTAAATTTACTTTTCCTAAGTGGAGAGAAAAGCAACATGACACATCCTACAAACTTTTTTTTAAACTTGAAATACATGGAGGACTAAAAGTGCCAAAATTAAATAAATAAATACATCATTAAATAATTAATTAAATATGTCATTAATTAATTAACATTGGAATTAAATATGTCATTAATTAATTAAAATTGGAATTAAATACATAAATGTGTTATTAAATATGTCATTAATTCATTAAAATAGCAATTCATTTTAGGTGAAAAAAAACATATTATTATTTCACTAATTAATTATTTCATGGTCCTTGTGTTGCAGGGGATCATGAATTTATTTTATCTGTCAACCTCGCCCGTCAAAGTCGGTGGGCGGATCCTAACACCTGATTGGTTACCCTGCACATCAAGTCAAGGCAAATCGCTTCCAGGTAATGGATTGATGCAGAGCTTGTGAACACATTCCGATACACTGGGTGGCGCTATTCACCTCTACGTTGGTTTGGATTAAACAAAACTTTATTGGCAACCGCTAAAGACTCGGTCCTCTACCCCAAATGTTGATACAACACGGTGCAAGACAAAGTTTCCTTTAGCACCTACTCGGCGCGGTACGGCTCGCCACTACTGTACTGGACTCGGCTCGTCTCGGTTTAGTTGTTTTTCCATCACATTGAGTACCACCTCATCGTGGGTGGAGTCGTCATAGCACGGCGGACCGAAGGTCCTTTACCGTCATTTGTGTGCGACACAAATGCAACACAACAATAGACATGGAGGCGATGGTTCACCTGCTGCTCGGTCTGTGGCTTTCTGTCAGATTCAAAGTAATAGAAGAGTCGGAGAAAGCTGAGAGCGACGAGTCGAAACACTCAGGAGACACAGGAGAGTTTGGGAGGCGATACAGCAGCATCAAGCTGAAGACAAGAGGATATGAACTATGATATGAGGGTAAGCTAATGCTAGTTCGCTAGCTATCGTATATTAGTCCTGTGAACGACCCTGTAATGGCTGCAGTTTATCGCTATTAGGTATTAAAATATGCAAGTTCGGTAAAATTGGCAAGATATTCACAGATTCGGACTTCTGGCATCAATAACTCATGAGATATACGTTGTAAAATCATAAACAATGCCTCTTTCCCATCGTTGTAAGCTAGACAATGTGCTACAAGCCCAGTTTTATCAAAACTCGCTGTCTTTCAAGCTGCAGAAATAACATTGATGTCTATGAGCAGCTGGCTGTGCAACGAGTGAACAGGGACCGTCTGCAAATAGCAAAACCGCTGCAACAGCGAAGAGAGACACTACACAAATATTCAATTACTTAACTTTTATACACTGTAGTGTCACCAAATTTACTGCAGCCTTCAATTGTCTCCTGCTGGTGACAATACAACTCTTGGTTTGATACTAAATACAAAATCTGAATTTTAAGGAATTTTTATTATTTTATTATTATTTTATTAGTAATAAAATTCAATAACTTCCCTCTTATGTACTGCAGAAAGATTACACTCAGTCTAACTATCAGTTGGCTCCTGTTGATCATACTACAACTCTTGGTTTGATATTTAACTATCTTTCATGATTTTAAGGATTTTTTTTATTTAGTAATGAAATTGATGTTATATAGCTCAAATATTTTTGTTGTAACAGATAAAAGTGCTCATCCATTTTTTTGGTAGATTGTGGAACATTAATAACCAAAAGTAACTGAATTTTATTTTATTTGGGTTGTTTATTGCCATGTGATGTTGTGCACACTATTTATTGTGCATGCTTGTGTGTGAAGTTTAAGGATTATGAGTAAATTAGCTTTGATGGCTCTTCTCTTGATGCATGTGGTGCTATATTTTTAGATCCACAGTGCACCTGTTTGTCCAAATACAGACCTGATCAAAATCTTAAGACCAGTTGAAAAATAGCTAGAATTTACCTTTTGCACATTTGGATCTTAATGAGGTTTTAAGTAGAGCTACAATATGCAAAAGCAAGAAGGGGAGTGAGACAAAAAGCACTTTGAAAAAGTAATTTATTGAAAACAACAAGTAAACTGAAATAGGCTGTTTATCAGCTGATCAAAAGTTTCAGACCATCGCTCAAAAAATTACAAAAAAACTCTCCAAACCAGAACAAAAAAAATTCTCAGTAGGACTCAGTAATGAGTAGCTTCACCGTTCTTGTTAATCACTTCAAAAATTCATTTGGGCATGCTTGATGCAAGTGTTTCCAGGAGGCTGGTGGGAACGTTGCTCCAAGTGGTGAAGATGGCTTCACAAAGGGCATCAACTGTCTGGAACTGATGGCCATTTTTATAAACTTCCCTTGCCATCATCCCCAAATGTTCTCTATGGGATTTAAATCAGGGGAACATGCGAGATGGTCCAAAAGAGTGATGTTATTCTCCCTGAAGAAGTCCTTGGTCAAGCGAGCATTGTGAACTGCAGTGTTGTCCTGTTGAAAAACCCAGCTGTTACCACACAGACGAGGGCCCTCAGTCATGAGGGATGCCTGCTGCAACATCTGCACGTAACCAGCCGCCGTTTGACGACCTGCACCACCTGAAGCTCCAGTGTTCCACTGAATGAAAAAGCACCCAGATCATGATGGACCCCCCTCCACTGTGCCGGGTAGAAAACATCTCAGGTGGGATCTCCTTGTCATGCCAGTAATGTTGGAAGCCCTGTAGACCGTCAAGGTTAAATTTTTTCTCATCAGAGAATAAAACTTTTTTCCACCTTTCACTGTCCCATGTTTGATGCTCCCTGGCAAAGTCTAAACGGGCAGTTTTGTGGCGTTGTAGGAGACGAGGTCTTTGAATTCGATTTTTGTTTTTGAAACCCTTTTCCCGCAGATGCCGTCTGATGGTTATTGCGCTGCAGTCGGCACCAGTAAGGGCCTTAATTTGGGTCGAGGACCACCCTGTGTCTTGACGGACAGCCAATCGGATCCTCCGGCTCAACGCAGGTGTAATTTTTTTGGGTCTACCACTTGACTTTTTTGTTCCATAATGCTCAGGATCTTTCAAAAAATTTGGAATGACTGTCTTACTGCGTCCAACCTCAGCAGCAATGGCACGCTGCGAGAGGCCTTGCTTATGCAGCTCTACGATCCAACCACGTTCAAGAAGAGAAAGCTTCTTAGCTTTAGCCATCAGGAGGGCATGACCCTGTGAATGCCTGACAGAAAATGAGAATTTTGAGCAGATTTGGGCTTTTATAGCCTGTGGTCTTAAACTTTTGATCAGCTGATAAACAGCCTATTTCAGTTTACTTGTTGTTTTCAATAAATTACTTTTTCAAAGTGCTTTTTGTCTCACTCCCCTTCTTGCTTTTGCATATTGTAGCTCTACTTAAAACCTCATTAAGATCCAAATGTGCAAAAGGTAAATTCTAGCTATTTTTCAACTGGTCTTAAGATTTTGATCAGGTCTGTACATGATACTGAATAGTAATGGAACTTGGAATCCTCACCAAAGAGAGGATCAGATAACACCAATATACCAAACTAAACTGTTTAGCCTGTCTCCTCAAGTACTGACGATTGGGAAGAAAGACAATAAGATGCCTTCTACGAGGGCTGCAGCGTTAACTGATTCATTTAAACCATAATGTTAAACAGCTAATAATATTTTCCAAGTTAAGGACTGTACAGACAATACTTGGAAGAAAAAACCTGAAGGTATGATCAGTACGACCTTTTGATGGTTGGATGGAGTTTATTTTTTCTGCAGTGTTTGAGTAAAGTGATTGAATTTTATTTACTACAAAAATTCCTTAAAATTCTGATTTTTTTAAAAAAATATCAAACCAAGGGTTGTAGTATGACAATCATGAGCCAACTGATGGCTCCAGTGAATTTGATGACACTACAGTACATAAGAGTAAAGTTATTGAATTGTATTACTAATAAAAATAATAATAAAATAATAAAATTCATTAAAATTATGAAAAAATGTTTTTATATCAAACCAAGAGTTGTAGTATGACCAGTAGGAGTCAATTGATGGCTCCAGTGATTTTGGTGACAATACAATGTATAAGAGTGAAGTTATTAACTTTTATTACCAATAAAAATTCCTTAAAATTCAGATTTTTAATTTATTACCGAACCAAAAAATGTCATAGTATAGCATGTCGCTAAAAAATCGTCAGAGTATAGCCTTTGGTCTAAAAACGTCATCGTATAGCATGTCGCTCATAAAACGTCATAGTTTAGCATGTCGCTCTAAAAACGTCATAGTATAACATGTCACTCTAAAAATGTCATAGTATAGCATGTCACTCAAAAAACGTCATAGTATAGCATGTCGTCCAAAAAATGTCATAGTATAGCATGTCGCTTAAACATCATAGTATAGCATGTCGCTCTAAAAACGTCTTAGTATAGCATGTCGCTCTAAAAACGTCATAGTATAGCATGTCGCCCAAAAAACGTCATAATGTAGCCTTTGGTCCAAAAAATGTCATAGTTCAGCATGTCGCTCTAAAACATCATAGTATAGCATGTCGCTCTAAAAACGTCATAGTTTAGCATGTCACTAAAAAAAATGTCATAGTATAGCATGTCGCTCTAAAAACGTCATAGTATAGCATGTCACTCTAAAAACGTCATAGCATGTCGCTCTAAAAACGTCTTAGTATAGCATGTCGCTCTAAAAACGTCATCATATAGCATGTCGTCCAAAAAACATCATAGTATAGCGTGTTGCTCTAAAAATGTTATAGTATAGCATGTCACTTAAACATCATAGTATAGCATGTCGCTCTAAAAACGTCTTAGTATAGCATGTCGCCCAAAAAACGTCATAATGTAGCCTTTGGTCCAAAAAATGTCATAGTTCAGCATGTCGCTCTAAAAACGTCATAGTATAGCATGTCGCTCTAAAAACGTCATAGAAAAGCCTTTAGTCCACAAAAGGTTGTTATGTCCTGGCTGTCTGAAGTAGGTGAGGAGCAACACAAAAACAGTCCAAACGCTGGTTTCCAGAGGATTAGACGAGAATTCATTTGAAAGAGTAAGTTTACAACAACACAACATGTAGGGAGGTTAAAAGCAAATGGGTGTTAGTAAAATAAAAATAATAAACAGAACTAAAAGTGAACTTCATGATGACATTGATGGGCATTCCAACCAGGAAAAAAGTAAAAGACAATCAATACAAAAAACCTCTTCCTGTTCACTTATTAAAACCCAAAAACAAACTGCAGTAGCACCCTAAACTAAAACTAACAATGGGTTCCCTGTTTTCCTTTGTGAACAATTCAAAGGTCCCTCTCTATCTCCCCACACATCCACCAACCACTGGAACACATCTCCAAAGTTCTGCTGGTCCAGCTCAGCTTCCCCTCAGAAGAAGTGCCGCCACCTGCCAGATGAAGGAGCCTTTTGAGAGGCAGCTGGCATCGTGATTGGACTGTACTTTGGTCTGTTCCAATCCAGCTTCAGCTCCAGAGACGGCAGGCGGGACGAGTCAACGGAGGCCTGGTGGACGAAGGCATGCAGCTGAGTACAATCCAGAAAACAACAGAGGAGGAGGAAACAAACATAGTAGCATAGTGTAAAATATACATAGTATATTGTATAAATAACAAGTCAAAGTAAAGAGACATACACTGTAGAATTGTAGTAATTGTGGGCTGACTGATTTTCTGATTATTGGTATTTTTTACCGGTAATAAATACATTTACTTTGGCTCTGAACCTTTATCTACCTGTGGTCGCTCTGTCTTCTGGAGTGATTTGATTGGTTATATGTCACGAATAAAACTCCTTTAACTTAACATCTGTAAACAAAACAAAAACCTATCAACAAAGTTTTCTGTTAGAGTTTGTGTTCTTCTAAGTTTAACACCAAGATTTTAAATACTTTCATTTACTGCAAATAAATATCTTCTCCAAATGTCTCACTAATAATCATTATCAGCCTTAAAAACCCACAAAACACCCCTCTATACTCGACCACACTTAGTACAGTCCGGTTCCCCCTTCTATAAATCTGCTTGGAATCTTCCACTTCCTGTTTGTCAAAGTGGCCTTCTACCTGGACAGGTTTTGTTGGAGCTCATGCAACAAACATTTTGGGTAACTGCACTTTAATATGGATGGATGACACTGAATTAGAGTCTGTTTTAATGAGACTGAGTTAAGATGTGTAGCTCTGTCATTAAATAGGAAATTATTTCTCAGAATTCACAGAGAAAAGTCTGAAATGTTTGCTAGGTTAGCGTCCCACATGTTCTTTGGCTCAGCTAAAGCTAACTCTCTCCAACTTCTGGATCTCTTGAGTTGCTTGTTGTTAAAATATCTTGCTAGAGGTGCTGAAGCTCAGAAAGTCTGAGATGTTTGTTCAAAATAAGCTCATTCTTTTATCTAGTCTTATCTGAACTGTCCTCTTTTGTTTGAACTTTCCCTAAACTTAGGAGTTAATGACAGAGCAGCACATCCAGACTCAGTCTCATTTATGTAGAGATTAAACTTCAGTGTCATTCATTGATGTTAAAGTGCAGTTTTTCAAATGTTTGTTGCACATGCTCCCGACCAAACCAGTCCAGGTGGAAGACGATGTGAAGAGAAAGCTCCAGAGGATGAATATCACACATTTACGTTGGAAATAAATGTCCTTTAATTAGACATTGTCATGCAAAAGTTGGATTTCCCTTTAATGATGTTCAAATCTTTGTTGAGTGTTTTGTTGATGTTGGTTTCTAAATGTTTTTTGACACTCGGCCCCAAAGATTAAAACCTTCTACGGCTCACAAGCTGCAACAATTCACACATTATCAACTATCTTTCTGACTAAACTAAGATAAAAAGTGAAAAACTGCCTGATTCCTGCATCATGAATGTAAATCTTTTTGGTTTTTATGACAGTAAACTGAATATATTTGGGTTTGACATTTTATAGTCCAAAACAAGAAATGAATTACTGGAGAAAACAATCAACAGATTAATGGACAAAGAAAATGTGTTTTCCAACATATATGGCTGAATTACTCCAACATTACAAGATACATACAATTTTAATTCAATTTTATTTATATAACACCAATTACAGGTCAAATTGTCCCAAGACACTTTATTTTTATACTTTTTTGTCATATTTAAAATATGAAAAAGTAAGAAATTTAAACCTCTTGACTAATCCAATTTATTATTTGGTTTTTAAGAGACTAATGGACAATTTAAAATAACTTTCTCCACAAAAACTAATAAACATGAGGTCAAATAGAAGAAACAGTTTTAAATACTGCAGTCCCACAATGACAAGACTAAAGTTTGTCAACAAAGTCTAAATCTGCTGGTGGATTCCATTAAAGTCCTAATAAATGATAATAAAATGTGATACTAAAGGTTTGTGGTGCTAAAAATTTCCAAGTAAAGTTATCAAGTTGAACATCTGGATGGAGGTTGATAAAAGTTGACCTTCTTTCATTTCTCTGGAGCGACTCCATGGATTTTATGGATGGTGGTTAAAGACCTGCTCTTCTAGTGGTCTTCCTTCTAGTCGCTGTAAAAAGTCAGTCCATCCTGGCCGACTTCAACACCTCTTCATGACAACTTGTTCTGCCTCCGACCTGGTGGAAACTCCAGAAACTCGGGAAAACCTGTGGAGACTCGAAGAACTCGTCAAGATTCGAAGAACTCGTCGGGCGGGGGAAGGTGTGGTGGGTGGTGGTGGGAGGTGGGGGAGTAGAGGGGGGAGGCCGCCACCCACCTCCCCACCTACTCTCCGCCCTGACTCCACCCAGACTCCGCCTTGGCCCTGCCCATGTGGTGACTTCAGTAACTACGATGTCAAAGGGACGACGAATTTATTTCTTTTTATCTGATCTGTAGCTCAGTGAGTTAAGGACTTGCCTATGGAGCTGCAGGTCGCTGGTTCAAGACCAGACCCTTCTTAAGTTTTATCAAAATCCTGACAAAGACAAAGAAAGAAAAAGGCCGGTGGCGGGTCTCGAACCTGCGACCTACCAGTCGGTAGTCTTCTTCTTATCCTCCTGAGCTACTCGCTCAGATACTAATTCTTCTTTTTTTTGCGCATTTATCATCTATTTTTTGTCGTTTTCGATTTTTTTTTTTTAACTCGAGTCTCGACGACCATTTTTCTCAGGAGGTTGGACTTCAGCCTTTGTGCTGGAGGGTGGAACCCTCAGTTCCAAGACTTTCCAAGCCTCCAGACCTCCCGAGTCCTTAGGACCTGAGCTTTCACACAGTCTGAGGGCTGAAATTCTCTAAGTCCCACAGTAGTTCTCTGTTAGTTTGAACCTTCAGACAGTCCAAGGACTGATATCTTCTAAGTTCCTGAGTAGTTCTCTGTTAGTTTGTACCTTCAGACAGTCTGAGGACTGAAATCTTAAAAGTTTCTCAGTACTTCTCTGTTAGTTTGAACTTTCTGGTTAACAGAAGCCTTAAAACTTGTGACCATGAGTCTTGATTTCACATTTAGACCATCCATCTGAGTTCTTCTCAGACCTTCACCTGTGGGTTTTTTAGAAATCCTCAACAAACTCTGATTCTCTTCAATGAACAGTAAAGTTTGTGGAGATCAGAAGGTAACATTAGTTTGATCGATGCCTTCAACTACTAGTAGACTTTATCTAGAAAGCAGTTTTCTGAAATGAGTTCTTAGTAAATCTGTCCACAATCAAACCAAGAACATAGAAAGAGGAAATGTTTGAAGAAACAACTTGTTTTCATTTCAGACTAGAAAAGACTTTAAGGCCTTGATCTGTTTTTGCTCTTTTGATCATTTTATTGTCTCCTCTGTTTAATTTGATCTTCTAAAGTTTAACTGGTGTCTTTTCAAATGTTTTGTCTTTAGTTTGATTCTTCTTAAACGTTTAGTTTTGCTGTTTTCTCACCTTTTATTCTTTTCTAATGTCTGATTTGATTTAGAAATGTTTTGTCTTTTTAATGGTTAATTGTTTTTTCAAATGTTTTATCGGCTTGTTTGAAAATTTTCTTTTCTTTCCCAATGTTAAATTTTTTGATTAAATCTTTGTTTTTCTTTTTAAATGTTTTACCACCTTTTAATGTTTAATTTTCTTTTTAAATGCCTCATTGTATTTTGTTTGATTCCTATTTAAAGTTTTATTGTCTATAAGATTTAATTTTCTAATTAAACATTTAATTTTTTAATAAAATGTTTTGTCTTTTTAAAGGTTTAGTAATCTAATTAAATATTTTGTATTTTTTGAAATGTTTTATCATTCTTCTTGTTTAATTGTATATTTTAAATGTTTAATTATCTAAAATATTCCATCTTTAATGTTTAATATTTTTGTTTAAAAAATTTTGTTTAATTTCATAATTACATTTTGTATCTTCTGTTTATCTAATTAAATATTTTGGCTGTTTAATATAATTTAATTATATTTAATGTTTAATTTTTTTTCAAAGTTTTATTGTATGAAATGTTTTTCCTTTGATTTAATTGCTTTTTTAATGTAGTTTATTTCTTTAATCTTTTTTTTTTCCTGTCAAGATTTTAACCCCAACCTTAAAAATGAAACAAACCCTGAAATCACAATGAAAAATACTTCTGTTGTCACAATCATGAGTTAGTCAATTATTCAGTTTATCAATTCAACTTTATTTGTTTAGCAGCTTTCACACAGATGACAAAACTAAACAAGCAAAGAGAAAAAACTATGCTAAAACTATGATTAAAACTCAAAAACATATCTAAAAAAAAAAAGATTTAACATCATAATAAAATATGTCGTGTCCAGGGGATGGAGGGAGTTTATTGAAGTCTTCTTGGGCTCACATGGGAAATCATTTAAAATATAAACTTGATATTCAGTCTAAGGAAACTGGAAACTGCAGAGCGACAGAAGAACCAACAATATCTCCTGTTTTCTCCTTTAATGAGTCGACTCTTCTTGTGTTTTCAGACCAAAGAACTACAGACTCTTCACAACCTGCTCAAACTCTTGGTACAGGACCTCACCACACGGGTCAAGAAGGTTTCTGTCTCATTTCTACTCTGAAGCTCACCTTCTCCTGCTCAAACTGCTGACAAATGTTTCTGCTGCTCTAAAGTCTGGTCTCCAGAACTTCCTAAAAACTCTCAAAGTCTCTTCTGCTGCAGGTTGCTTTGTAGAACTGTTCCAGAAAACCTCACTAAACCACATGGAGGGGCCTCAAGATAGTCGTCCAAATGAAACCATACAAAAACCAAACTAGCACAACCCAAACACTAAAGTCTCCTGCAGCCTACCAGAGAACCTCTGAGAACAGAGAATCAGGACAGGAACTCTTACCTTCTGGACAACCAACGCTGGTTCACAAGAATACAGAATGTGTCTGACCAAAAACCTCTAAAGACTCACTACAGCCAAGATAAAGACACAACTCAGCTGCACCAAATCCACTAATCACTGCACACATTAGCACCATGTGCTAACTGTGGCTAAAGAACCACATTTACCAAGACAACTATCCAGTACAAAGCCCTAAAACACATTAAGAAACACGTTAAAGACAATTTTACTGCTGGAAGCTGCAAGCCAACGCCTAAAAAACAAACTAAAGCAATGGAGCCAAACTCGGATCAGTGGTGAAGAGAAACAGAGGAAATGTTTGACTGCAGCTAAATGAAGCAGGAAGACACTGAGCTGCTCAGGTGTTCCTGATAACACCAAGCTGCTCAGGTGTTCCTGATAACACCAAGCAGCCACCTGGACAGCCAATAGGAACACAGCTTACTGGAAGTACAGAGGGCGGGGTTAGTGAAGGAAATTTAATTTAAAGTTGAAGCAGAAAGTTAACAAAGAAAGTTGAAAACCACCTTCTGATACCCTGAAATCGCTGAGTTTTCACACAAAGAACACCTGAACATGTCAAACTGGTTCCATAGTAGAACCATCATTGTAAAAACGTCATAGTATGGTGTGTTGCTGTCTAGGGTCGCTGAGGAGCAACACAAAAACAGGACAAACGCTGGTTTCCAGGGGGTTAGGAGGATATTTATTTGAAAGAGGAAGTTTACAACACAACATGTGAGCAGAAAAAACACAAAATCTGTCTTTAGTTCAGCTGAAAATATTAGTTTTTGTCTTTTTTATTGACCAAACTTTTCAGGAAGTAGATGAAGAATAATTAAAGCTCTCATGTAGAAGTCCAACTTATTTTGGATCCTTGTGGAGAGTTTAATCTTAGAGTTTGTAAAGCTGTTGAGTTTTTAGAGTCACATGGATTGTTTTGACATTAAATAACTGAGTCCTGAAATAAAATTACAGTTGTGGATTTCTGTCATTTAGTCTGGACTAAACAAATAACAGCAGCATAAATGTCAAACGTCATTATGAGGAGTCTGGATTGAGGTTTCTCACTTGATAATGAGCAAAACATGAAATTTGGTTGGTTTAAAGGAATATTCCACCCTAAATCTTTGAATGTTGACCTAAAAGGTTGGTTTCAGGAAGTATTCCACCTACAAGGTCCTCAAACATCCACCTTAAAGGAACATTCCACCAAAAATCCTTGGATATGCACCTAAAATGTTGGTTTAACTGAGTATTCTATCTAAAATCCTCAAAGAGACCTGAGGGGCTGGTTAAAAGGAATATTCCACCTAAAACCTCAAATATAGACCCGAACAGGGTGGTTTAGAAAAACTCCTTCAATGTAGACCAAAAAAGTTAGTATGGAGGAATATTCCACCTGAAATGTAGACCTGAGAAGTTGGTTTGGAAGAATATACCATCCTAAACATCCTTAAATGTAGACTAAAAGACGATTTGAAAGAAAATTCCACCTAAAATCCTCCAATGTAGACCTAAAAGGTGAGTTTAATGGTATATTCTACCTAAAATTCACTACTGTAGACCTTGGAGGTTGGTCTGATGGTATATTCCTCCCAACATCATTGAACATAAACTTAAAAAGTTTGTTCAAAGGAATATTCCACCTAAAATCCTTCAATGTAGACCAAAAAAATCTTGGTGTAAAGGAGTATTCCACCTTAAATGTAGACCTAAAGGATGGTTTGGAGGAATATTCTACTCTAAAATCTTCCAATGTAGACCTAAAAGGTTTATCTGATGGTATATTCTACCCAACATCCTGGAACATTTACCTAAAAGGTTGGTTTAATGGTATTTTCCCAGAAGAACCCTTATAACCCTTAAAACTTATTGCAGTTTCTGCAGGAACACAGTATGATGAAGGATCAGCTGACTGCAGCGTGGGCTGAGTGGACAGCTAATACGTACACACTCGCCTTCAAAGGTTTCACTTTATGGTACAGTTTCTACTTAACTCACGTAATGGAAACTGAAAGGAGAAGAGGATAAAATGTGCATCCTAAGGGAAGCAAGTTACCTCAACTGTAATCATGTTTCTCAGTGGGGAAAATACAGAATAAAAGAAAAGTTTAAATAAGTTAATGATAAATTTACCTCAGCACACAGTGCACCTCTTCTGTATTGTTATTCAGTAACTTCTGCACTAAAAATGTCACTAATGTTAACAACATTTCTGAGATACATAGCCAGATGGTGAGGCTATGGAAAGAGTCTCCAGTTTTAGAATTCAGGTGACACACATCACTGAAGAAGTGTCTTGGTCCATACAAACCACCACAACTATTGGGAAGGTTCAGCAGTGCCTCTTTGTCCTGAGAAAGCTCAGGAGAGTCAGTCTGCCACAGAGCCCTCTGGTCTACTTCTGCAGGTGGACAATGGAGAGCATCCTACCATGCTGCATTATGGTTTTCCAGCTCCACCAAGAAGGACCAAAAGGCTCTGCAATGGTTCAATAAAAGAGCCCACATCATTACTGGGACTCTGCTGCCATCTACTGGGGACATTTACCAGACCTGGTGTAAGCGCAGGGCCTCCCACATCCCCTCTACTCTCCCATCTGGCAGGAGATACAGGACAGTACACACAATCAACAAGACTAAAAACAGCCTTTTTACCAGGCTGTTAAACTTTTGAACATGGCTGGATCCCTCACCCTCCACTCACACAAACATATATTGAAACTGGCTGATTGAGCTGTTCACACTGTTTAGATGTGCAATTTATTTAACTTTTTTTCCTGCTACCACACCTCGCACTTTAAACATTGCACTTTTACATATTAACTTACAAAATGTCTTGATGTTTTAATCTGTATTGAGAATGTCTTTTAATGGACTATTTGTTTGTTGTTTTTTTTTACTGAAAGGGTGCTTTCAAAATAGAGTTGTATTGCTGTCTTGCACTGCAGTATAATGACCACAAAGCTTCCAATCTATTTCATGTGGATGTTAATTTGACATGTATCACCTACCTACACGTTGTTCCAGACCAAGCACACTCCCTGATGCCACCAACCTCCCCTAGCAGGACAGTGCAGGCCACCACACATAGAGATGAAAGTGGCTGTTGGCAAAAAACCCTGAAAGTTTTTTTTCTAAGCAACTTTGCCAAGTGAGCGCCGAAGGTGCTCCAAGAGGCTGCCGAAGGCAGCCTTATGCGAGAGCCGAATAATAAATTATAATAGTGTCATTGTTACAATTAAATTAACATAGCATTATAGTCTTTATTAACAATAAAAATATATATAAAAAATCAAAATGACCACGCAATATTCAATGAAGATAAAAATTTAAAAATGACCAAATATAGATCTTCAATGGAGTCTATCTTATCAAAAGCATGCACAAATGATATCTATTCACTCAAAAATATGAAAAAATTGAGGTCTATTTTTGTAAAATAAAAAAAAAAGTTCCTAGTTTGTCTAATTTCCTGATATATTCAGACACTTTTAAACTTTATTTTTATTTTTACTGTTAAGCCACTTTACCCTCATCTGTCACCCTTGTATATATTGTAAATATTATTACTATTGTTCTATTATTATTTTATTCTTATCACTATGTCTCCTGTTACATAAGCTGCTGTAACAATGTAAATTTCCCCTGGAGTGGGGAGAAATAAAGAACTTTATCTTATCTTTATCTTATCTTAAGACACAGTAAACTATCAATATATTGATATCTATTTTTGTAAAATTTAAAAAAAACGTACCTGGTTTGTCTAATTTCCTGATATATTCAGACAAGAAATCGCCGTTCGTATCTTTCTCTTCTAACCACGACCACCGGAACGCGTTCTTGACTGTCGCGTCTATAGCACGCACGTCAGCGTGCCTGTCTAGCTGTTTAAACATTGTCCTGACAGGTACGGGTCATTACAGTTACACAAAAGCAAAGGTCGTCTATTCAATGAGCGCTATTCAATGATTAATCTCTCCTTTGTACTCAAAACTGGCGCTATTCAGTGCATCCGCTCTCGCAAATTCTCGCAGCAATGTATTCAGCATTAGATTGGAATCGCGTCAATGAACGAGATTCAAAATGGCTGCCTCCGTACAGGAATATAAACAACAAACAACGCATTAGCGATAAGAATAAAATTTTCAAAAAGAATACTATCAATCAAATTCTGATTTTCACTGAAAACTTCGACCAATTTTCCCAGATTCCCGGAAATGAACTCACAAAATTTGAAATCCCGGATTTCCGGGAAAACCCGGAAAACTTTCATCTCTGCACACAACAAAAACTGCTCCGGAATGGGTAGACGTGTGTCTAGTATGTGGAGTTAGTAAAACAATAGTAAAAAGTAGAAGATAAGTCAACAAGATGGACAACAGTAATGACAAACAGGCTACAGAGCTTACTGCAAAAAATAAATACTTATATTGTGGTTTGACAGTTAACAACCCAATGAGGCCCAAAGGATACATTCAACAAAAACACAAAAGCAGGTCTTTCAATGTCACTGTTCTCAGGTCCAAACCAGCTGGTTGATCTGTAAGGAGGTGGGCATGTTTAAATTCTGTCCACAGAACGGTGTGTCACAGTACAGTTAGATCTTACCAAACTTCAGCTGCACATTCAAGGCTTCAGGTCCATCTGGGCTGTGGCTCTCCATCCATGAAACAGAAAGTTGTCATATCTTTTGTGAGTGTCTGGAAAGCCTGCAGGAAGTTCCAGTGTTTCTCTTTATATCTCTGCTCTTCTGGATTCCAACTCAAAGCCCTGACCTGCGAGGATCACAGTCAAATTACATTTAAGCTTTAAGTGAATCTATGAAGATGACTGACCAAAGGGTAAAGCTTCAACAAAATTAGTCTAATGTTCCACTGTAATTCAATGGTACACCTATTTCGTAAAAAAAAAAAAAAAAACAACAACTATGTTTTCAGTGATCAGTGATTTATTTTTTGATGAATGAAAACCAATTCCATTAGTTTCATGCGGCTAATATGTAAAGTAGCAGCTCATTTAAGACACCGATATTAGCTCATGAGTAGCTTTTACCAACATAACAGTAGGTTACACATAATATAACAGACTCTGACAAACATTTTAGTGCACAGAACATGTATGTCTTGTATTTTTCTCAACTCAGAGCAGTCTGTTAGACAGCTAACATTAGCATTATCATTAGCACGTGTGGAAGTGGATTAGACGTTGGGCTAACGTTGTTAGCTCGCTAATGTACTTAGCACAAGTCAAGCTAGCAGCGCTAGGAGTTAACTCACCCCCGCAAAGTACCACGAATTAACGAAGAAAACAGCGGCAAGTCTGTCTAGATTCAGGTGGAAAACTACAGGTGTCCAGGTCGTCCATCCGTCATCACAACCTCAACACCAGTTCACGACAGGTGTCGTGCCAAAGTAGTTACCCCCGATAGAAAGTGTATCCCCTCGCGGGAGCGCGCATGCATTCGGAAGGGTGGAGCTATAATTCTGTGTTTAGATATCAGCGTAGTTTATGAATAAAGCAAAATGTGGATTGTTACGATCATGCTTTGACTGTCAAACATGTTTGGTAATTTAGCACATGACATTTCAACCTAAATAAATGCTTTTGCTATACATTGCGTGTTGCCTAATTAATAATATTGATAGCGCTGCCTAATAATGTCTTTTCCTTCTCCTTTTTGTAATGAAGTGTAAGCGATCACCCTGCTGACTAAACGTAGGCCCAATACTCTTTGGGTGGGTACTAGATTCAAACGCGCTGTAATTCAACCTTTAGATCTATCTGTCCAACCTCTGATACAGTAAAATCAACACCACTGTGAGCATTTTAACACACTGCATTTACTGCAGCACTGCCAGCAATAGCTGTTGCTGTAACTCACTTTCCACAGGGTATCTTGTCTTCAGATATTGGCGTTTTTGTTTTTTGTTTTGTTTTTTTTTTTTTAAATCCCCCCTCTGTTGATCATCAGAACTTCATAGCATTTATTCAGAAATTCTCAGACAAATAGCGATACAGGAGGATCGACGAGAACATGTTATGAGGGGGAGACACATAATTGCAGCCTGATTGTCTGCGCCTGCCAGAAAATGTACCCCCCTCTATATTCCTCAGGTGATGTACTAACATCACGTGTTTTATTCTGCAGACATTTGTGATCATGCTTAGCAACACCTGTGAATTAGGACTAATTTCATTAATCACAGCTTATAGAGGGGTACAAATTATTTCAGCCTCATTCACTGGACTTTTCATTACAGCGGGGGGGTACATTTTCTGGCAGGTCCAGTGAATGAGGCTGAAATAATTTGTATCCCTCTACAACTTTAGCTGAATCTGGATGCACATTGGAGGATCACAGCCCAGGAGGTCCTTTCTTCCACCCCTCACCCCCTTTCTTCACCCTTCTACTCCTCACTCTGTCTTTATCTAAGGGCAGCACTGTGGCTCAGTGATTAGCGCTGCAGGTTCACAAAAACACCTCCACCCCTCTGGTGGCATGTTTCCTGTGTGGAGTTTTATATTACAACAAAACAAAATGTAATCAAAATATAACAACACAAAATGAAAACAAAACCAAACAAAATAACTTTTATATAAACCTTGGGCACCTGCACACTCTAAATTGTTCCCAGCCCAAGAAATAAAATGAAAAAAAAAAGTTAATAATAATAATAATAATAATAATAATAATAATAATAATAATAATAATAATAATAATAATAATAATAAAATTAATAATAATAAAATTATTAATAAAAAAACATAAATTAATAAAAAATAACTAAACATAATTATTCTTATTTGTGCATTTGTTTGTTTGAGTTAACACACAACTGCAGCAGATTCTGGTTGCTTGTCATTGTTTGTTCTGAATTAAACAACAAAAGCTTGGAAGGCTGTTTTTTCTATTACTCAATAGGATTCTTATGGTAGAATAGAGCTTGTTGTTGTAACAATGTCACTGTCTTCTTCATTTAAGGCTGCACAGACTGTATCTACTATAGCCTGTTTCCACATACGTTCCCTTGCACCTTATTTGACCGCGATTTTTAAATCATTGCAATGAAAAATAAAGTTGTTTACATACCAAGTTTACTGTCAATCCTGTGCTGAGCGACGATGCTGAAATCTGCTGTCAATTTAAAACTGGTTAGTCAACGTTTTGTCTCACACAGAAAGTAGTCTCAATTATAATTCCAAGAATTTCTGTGTGAAGCAAAAACGTAGACATTTTTATATTATCTCCCTGATTGTGGTCTTTTATTCCATTTTCTTTCTCAGCCCATCCAAACTTTCAATCAATTTTTGTCACATGACTGTTGGTTGCAGTTTAGTCATTCATGTCTTGTCAGGTGCAGCAAGGAGTGCAGAATTAGTTTTTTTTTTTTTAAGTATTATTTGGTGCAAACAGTTTATTTATTTATTTTTTTTATCATCAGAGACATCTAACAAGCTCAAAGTTTTGTTTAGACTCCCTTTGAGCAAGCACTTGGCAACAGAGAGGAGAAAAACCTCCCTGTTGTAGTGTTTAAAGTCACCTTTTAAATCAACCAAAGTATCAGGATGTCACAGAGTTTGCCTGAAGTTAGACCTGGGCTGTATGAACCTATTTTGGCCCATTTGATAGATTGATAGATCCTTTAATAATACTTTTCAGGAAATTACAGGGCCACAGCAGTTTCAGAACAGACATAACACCACACATTTCCTCAAATAGCTTCCATACTGAATAAGTAAAAAAAAAAAAAAACAATGAATAAATACAATAAAAATGGATAGTTATTTTTGTGCTTTGTAAAACCTTTTAGCAGCTGGTATAGAAGACTTCTGTATCTCTCAGAAGGTAGGTAGATGTATGTTGAATACAAACACAGACAACCCTAATAGAAACAATCTGATGAGAACAGTAATATAATGCAGTGTGCATTTACAGTACAGCAATCAGCAGCTCTGTTGAATGGAATTTCTTCTCCTCAGAGTGGACAAAGACTGCACTGAGAATAGCTGATCTACATGTCCAATGAGAACACATGCAAATTTGTCACACTTTTATTATAAAATCAGTGTTACAATTTAAGTGTAATAAAATGTGCGTACATATATGACAATCATATGACATTGCTGCAATCAGTCTCTGGCTGAAGCTGCTGCTGCTATTGATCACCTTCAGGGCGTGGAGTGGATGTGTAGGGTTGGTCATAACTGAACCCAGTCTGTTCAGAGTTCTGGCCTCTGCCACCTGCTGCACAGTTTGTTGTTCAGCCTCGACCACTGAGCCGGCCTTTCTGATCAGCTTCTCCAGTCTGTTTTTGTCCGCTGTTCAGGCACCTTCTCCTCAACAGACCACAGTAAAAAACAGAGGACTGACCACCGTTGAGTGGTAGACACTTCACAGCAGGGGTTGGTAGATGTTAAATAACCTTAACCTCCTTAAGAAATAGAGTCGGCTTTGTCCCTTTCTGTACATCACCTCCATATGACTCCTTCAGTCCAGTTCACAGTCAAGCTGCACACCAAGGTACCTGTGGTTGGCGACCACCTCCACCACAGTGTCCCTGATGGTGATTGGTGTCCCTATAGTCCTGCTCATTGCCCCTTTAGATGAGGCCGATAGCAGCGGGGTCATCTGAAAATTTCTGCAGAAAGCAGCAGCTGGTGTTGTAGTAAACAGGAATGGAGCCAGCACAGTTCCTTGTGGAGGCCCTGTGCTGCTCAGGATGGTGCTTGAGACACTGTTCTGTATGTGCACGGACTGTGATACACTCATTAGACGTGTTGTAGATGATTGCTGTGCATTGTATCAGTTATCATAGAATTGTTACCATCATTGTTGGGGGCGACACATGATTTTAGTGCCACACCATCAGTTACTGTATGATCCCATCCCCTCGTGTTTACAGGTGTGTTCTGCTGCAAGTTTAAAGAATATATGTGGACACAGAACGCTGTCTTCTTGTTTTAAACATTACAGCTGCAGCAGTGGCTCATGTTATAGGAGGTGCACCAAGAGCCATACTATCAATTTAGTATTTACATCCAAATACTGGATAGAAAGAGGTCAAATAACTTGGCAGAAAGAACCAACTGTGACCTGGTCAAGTATGTAAGTATATTCCCAACTGGAACGAAAATACCTCTGGAGGATTTTAAAGTGGAATGTCGAGCAACAAAACAACAGCAGAACTGTGAAAAATGTCACATGTCTTACCTGTAGACGTTTATTAAATATCAAAAGATGTTATATTACAAATTACCTCTTTTTTGAAACACATTTACATATATGGTTTTAGATTGTTTTTTGAAACCCACAAG
Source organism: Amphiprion ocellaris (assembly GCF_022539595.1). Classification (NCBI taxonomy): domain Eukaryota; kingdom Metazoa; phylum Chordata; class Actinopteri; family Pomacentridae; genus Amphiprion; species Amphiprion ocellaris. The sequence continues at coordinate 23,350,747 of NC_072786.1, read as the reverse complement.
ATCAGTAAGTTCAGTAGCTAAATACAACACTGACAGACATTTACAGGCTTTAAGTAGAAAGTTTCATCAGTTGTCTAAAGGCTCAGTGTGAAACCCTGAGAAAAGTCATGGCACTCGAGTTGAAACAGATCAATCAGCAACTTTACAGGAAGAGAAATTAAATACATTAAAATCCAGTGTGCAAAGTACAAAACATTTAGAAGTTTAGTCTAATCAAGAGTACACAAGTCAACAGTTAAACACGAAAGGAAATATGTTTTTGTGTAAAAATGCTTATTTGTGACCTGCATGACTCAAAATCGTCACATAAACTAAATCTTTTAGGTTTGAGAGCATTCAGTGTGTTGTATCTCAGAAGTCTGGCCATTTTACAAAGATGAGTTTTTTAAAAACCAGCTGGGCTTCATAATGCACTGTAGAGATCAAACACGTTGCTGTGACACTTGTGTTGGTAGAAATAATCCCAGTCAGCAGGGATAAAATGCCTCACTTTGTACATTATTACATTATTAGTGGTTTGTAACTTGAGTGCAAACAGTAAAATGAGCAGAAGCAACACCAGGAAGCATCAAACCAGCTAGAATGTAGTCATAAAAAAGACAACGAGGACAGTTGTTCTACACCACAGTTAAAATGTCATTAGAATGTCGCATAAAAAGTGGTGTTAGTTATCAAAAACCTTTCTATTTGAGGTCTGCATTGTCATTTATGTTTCATTTCTACTGATCAGCTGATATGAAGTGAAGTCTCAGCACCATTAATGAGGATCAATGTTTCTCCAGGTAATAAGAGTCTTTCTGGATTCCTTGACGGCTTGAGTCTCCACGGTTCAAAAATCCTTCACAGGGGTCTTTTCCTCTGGTCCTGAGTCCGGCTCTGAGTGCAGCCCGCCTTCGTACAGCAGTGATTAGAGAGTCCCGGGTTTACAGAAGCAGTGGTGTGTGTTCTCCTGCTGGCTCCGCCCGCTTGGTCAGCTGCCGCACTCGCGTCAGGAAGCGGTTTGCCAGCGAGGGAAAGTGGTGGCTCGGGTCCAGGATGTTGGTCTTGCGACGCTCTCGCTCCTGCAGCCACATGAGGTACGGGCTGGGCGGGAAGAACGGCCGGGAACGCTCGCGGTAGAGCTGCAGGACGATGCCGCACACACCCAGCACCACCCACACCGTGATCATGACATAGTCTGGTTGGAGGAAGACAAAAGGATAGAACTGTGTTGAGACGAGATCCACAACCCAAGTCTGTTAGCAGTACTTTTAAATGTTAATATGTTCGGTTCAGTTTCAGCTGTGAACTCACCCATGGTCTGGAACGGCACGTCTGTGAACGCTGCGTTGAAGTTGTTGTTGAGTAAGCGTTTGAGGATGTTCAGGGTGATGTAGGAGAGGCTGGTGTAAATATACGCATTGAAGGCCAGAACCACAGCGTAAGCACCGACAACTCCGCATGTGATGATGTTCCCCTGAAACGCAGAAAACACAAACAGTTTGTACTGTTTGTCTCATTTCAAAAATCATATCCCACGTTTCTCATCCCAGCCTGACATCTTTCTGCATGGAGTTTGCATGTTCTCTCTGTGCATGTGTGGGTTTTCTCCAGGTTCTCCAGCTTCCTCCCAAAATCCAAAAACATGCTGAGGTTAATTGGTGATTCTAAATTGTCTGTAGGTGTGAATGTGAGTGTGATTGTTTGTCTCTATGTGTAGTCCTGTGATAGACTGGTGACCTGTCCAGGTGTACCCTACCTTCACTCTAAGTCAGCTGGGATAGACTCCAGCCCCCCATGACCCTAATGAGGATGAAGCAGTGTGTAGATAATAGATGGATGTTTATTAGTGAGATTTTAAACTTTGGAGCAAAGCCAGCTATTTCCCAGTTTCTATTCTTTAAGCTAAGCTAAGCTAATCCTTTCAAATCACATGCTTGTCATTCAGACATGAGAGCCGCATTAATTTATCTTGTTTGTAATCATGCTTTTCTCACTCTGTCCGTCCATTATTCAAACAATGTTCCAATTATCCTTTAAAAACACTCACATGCTCCTTTTTGGTCACGTTACTCACAGTTACTGTATGTATTATGTAGCTAAATTGTAATGTAAAGCTTTAATGTGATAGCACCATGTTTCAAACTATTAATGGGGCTGTTCATCAGAGTCATTCATGTCATGACCACTAGATGACACCAAAGTAAACAACTTTAAACTTGTGCACATCCTGCAGTGGGCTAAAGTGTCAGGTCGGTTACCTCTCTGGGCCAACGCACGAAGAGGAGCGGAACGATGATCATAATGCAGCAGAACGTCACCCAGAAAACCAAATCTGAACGCCTGAAAATGTCGAGGTCACCTGGAAAAAGACCACAACACAAACACTTAGAAGGTTAAACAAAGGCTGCTCCTTGTCATAAACGACGTTTTTTTTTTTTACAGCACTGAAGCATCACTTAACACATAACAAGGGAGATTTTTACGAACCTAGTGGAGTGAAGAGGACAACAGAGGCGATGAGGAAGCCGAGCATCAGGCCAACCACGACCACACAGGCCATGACTGAACCGAAACGCCACCAGCTCATCACCAGGGCGACTCCGCCCACCACGCCCACCACTGCTGACAGGGCCAGACGGACTGCAGAGACAGACGGACACAGACAGTGATCAGAATGGTTTTTACTGGTGGATGACAGGCAGTTTTTAATATCACTGTAGAGGCACAACTTACAAAACAAACAAAAACCTACTGTCATAGCCCAGGTCTGTGGTCCGAGTGATCAGGACAAAGAAGAAAAACGCTGCGAAGCTGAAACCCATACAGAACAGCTCTGCATGACAGGAGGAGAAAATAGAAAGGAAAAGAAACAGAAAAGAAATGCCAAACTTTAGACATAACAGTAATTTATTCTCACAGCCTCTACAAACATGTTTTGATCTGATTATTGCACACAAACATCACTAACGCTCATGAAAATTCAACTCCTGGAACTGGATGAAAGTACATGCTCTGGATAAAAGACTTTTCCCCAGAGGGAGATGTACTGTCTCACACCATCAGTCATTTTCTGATTTATCAGAACCACTGGCAGCAGTGGCAGTCATGGGTTCAGTTTGGAACAAATACATTTCAACATCACGCGCAAAGGAGACCACATGAGGCTGCAGCTGGAACCCAACAAGCTCACTTTCTGACATTTATTTGACTACTAACAACCATAACCTCCATGGGACTGAGGACATGCAACACACCTCTGTGCTGTGCTGTGCTGTGCTGTGCTGTGCTGTGCTGTGCTGTGCTGTGCTGTGCTGTGCTGTGCTGTGCTGTGCTGTGCTGTGCTGTGCCGTGTCAGCTTCACACCAGAGCTCTGCATCCTTTTGAGACCTTTCAGGTTTCCAAAAGGAAGTTCAAATTTCCAAACACAAATTCTGGCTACACTAATCTATTCTGTTGAGCCTGAACAGAACTGTGACTGTTGAGAAGATAACAGATTTAACAGTTTAATTTTGGAAGACAATAAGACAGCTCCTACTGGACCAATGCAGTGTCACATGAACATCAGTACTAGTTTCAAACAGGGTAATGAAGGGGCTGAAACAATTCATATGAGCTCAAAACTTTCCGTAAAAGCTTCAACTGTGGTCTCTAGAGCTGTAGTCTCTAGTTTTAATCCTCCATTGGTTAATCAATATGCTCTCATTGGACTGAATTCCAACAATCCTTGGCTTTAGTTTCATGAGAAGAAAAGCACTACATCAATAGCCTTTCACAATTAATCCAATATTTTCACCTGGACTTGACTCCAAACTAATCAAATCCATGTCAAAGAAGTTGTTTGACGTCCACTTTGTTCAAACAGATGACTAAAAAGTCAAGTGTAAACTTAACTTTGTATATCGCAGCTCAACAACCCAACATGGAAGACCATCTAAACACAGTAGACTAACTTCTCTGCATTATATTCCTCAGTATTTCTTGTGCTGGGACCACTAGTTAATATAAGCTCTACTTATGATTATGTTTATTTCTAATTCATTTAGGCTAATAGAGCCAGCAGATAGCGTGCACTCAGTGCACTTTGGCACATTTAGCTTATCTACAGATAATGTATATTACCCTGTCACATCATCTTAAGCTTTGTCCCCAAGTTTGACACCTAATTATTCCTTAGCTGAGGGTCTAACCTAAGAGTGTTGCACAGAATCCCGTAAAATGTTCCCCTACTTAAGTCAAAACATTAAGGCAGTTTACTGAAAGAGGCTATACAGCGGTCAGATTCTACTGTTTCTATGAGGACAACTTGCTCGTACTTGGGTTTGGAGTACCAGTTAATGCCTCATCAAGTTGTCCTATAGATCCTGTAGTTGTCAGGGGAGGAAACTATAATACTTTTGAAGGAATACAGTAAAAGAAAGGATACACTAAAAAGTAAATATGAAAAGAAACAACAAATGTGGGAGGAAACTTCACCAAACATGAATTCAATACGTCTTGAACTGCTCATCGTCTTTACTTATTGTCATAAACTGTGACATGCTGTGGTGAAGATGTTCGGTGCTTTTCCTTACTGTGGTTGCTGAGGTCTTTTGTGAAAAATTTTGACTAGCTTTAAGGTGTCCCTTAAGTATAAGACCAAGATAAGGAGACACCTTAAATACGACAAGACTGAGGGGTGTTTTGGGCAACAGCTATTATATTAATCAAACCTTAACCTCAAAGGAGAATCTTGAACTGAGCTGTTTCATGCAACTGGTGCTAGATTTTTTTTGTCCATACAACTTATAAATCGGTTAAAGTGTAGGTATGATTTCAACCAACCAAAATTTCTCCTACTGACTACAAACCTAGCCGTCTCCATGTTTGTTGACACAAATAGACAAAAACTACACAGAAAAAAATAAGACAGAGCTGAAACCACCAACAGTTTGTGTCACAAGTTTGTCTCGTGTTAATTTGGGTTTAACATTTCATTTCAGACAAGACCTATTGTGTAAACAGTGCTTTCAACTCACTAAAATGATCCCTGGTGGTAGCAGTTATACTGTAAAATGAAATAATAATAAGGCATTGGGATAATGCAATAACAAAGTCACATGAAGCAATGTTAAACTCACCACATTTGAAGAACCGGTGACCACAGAAGCAAACAAACAGCCCTGCCAAGCCAGCGATGGTGAAGAAGATTTTGGTAGATACTTTTCCTGCAATCAAAATAAAGCAAAAAGTTACCATCTAATGTTACCACGAGAAGATGCATTAAGAGGTTTAGGTTTGTCTTTACTGAATCTGTCAGGTTTTTAAAGAGAGGGCAGCTGATGTTTTTTTTTTTGTGAATTCATTCTGTATTGTCAATTGACTCAAAAAACAGATGAAATGTATTTTAATTGGAGGATTTTGCTGCATAAAAATGACTGAATCCTTACGATTACCCAACTACAAGTTTTTTAGAAAAGAGTATTTAAATGTTTAGTGTGCACCAGATGACAAAAAAAAAACAACTAGAAAAACATTCAGAGCGCAGTACTCCGCCAAGGCTGTTCATTCCCCCATATGGCATTGTCAGAAATGCAGCATTTTTTTTCTTTTAGAAATGCAGCATTTGTTTATTAGTTATTGGTGATCAGAAATCACAGCACCATAGAATGTAGCCATTTAATATAGATGTACCCACAAAAAAAAATGACCTTATGCTGAGCACAGGCATGTGTTATACATGTGTACGTTATGTACGGATACTGAATCATGTGACCTAAATATGGAGCAGGCGGTGGGAATTGATGGGACTCAGAAACACCCCCACAATTTAATCAGTTGTGCCTTGTATGATTTCCGACGGATAAGTCCCAATAAGTCCGCAATGGTGGATTTGTAGTAGGATCACAATCACGTGATCATCAGCAGGCAGCTGATGTAGTGTTCACTTGTTGTCATGGTTACAGTGACGCTATGCCGCTATCTCACAGTGATACAGAAATCCTTAACAAATCCGTGGATCCAGACAGTAAGCTGCATCACTGCCAAAATCTGTTGTTGATGTTTTTGAGTAATGATGCTGGTTTTTGTAACGTATAGAAGTGTTTTTTTACTTTTTTTCTCTTTTGTCAATGAGTGAAATAAAAACTAACTAACTAGTAATGTTGCTAACGGACGGACAAACAGACAAACCAATGCCGATCATCACATAACTCGGAGCAACAAAAAACTTTCATTTAATTCAGTTATTTCTGAGACACAGAAGCTCACCGAGTGTGTGACAGTCGTCCAGAGTGGAAGTAAAGCTGCAGGCGTAGGTGTGGACGGGCACGTAGGAGGCCGACGTGTTCAACAGCGGGTCTCTGACGATGACCGAGTAGATGACACCCTGCCCGGGGATGGAGTTAAACACCACCCTGGTCATATCTGTTGACAGCAGCATCATGACCTGCAGGGAGACACGGTGGATACAAATCTAAACGCTGTGTACATGTTCATCTTAGCTGAGATATTAAACAGCTAAACACAGAGAGTTCAACACCACGTTCATGCTGCCTACCCGTCTGCCGTTCGTCATCACGCCTTGGATGTCGGCCGCAGCCTGAATGCCACTGAACAAGCTGCGCTCTGACAGGTCGTTCTCAGGAAGGAAGTACTGGTAGACATCATACTGCAGCCGCCAGCGAGTGTTGGTTGCTTTCGATTGGTCGCAGGCCGGAGGAGTTCCACCTCTGACAGAGAGCAGGGACAGTGAAGTCAGATCAAACTGCCTTTTTTTTTTTTTTTTTTTTACAGTCTGTTTACATGTTTTTCTCCAGAGTGATTTACAATGAGAGAAACACTCAGTAACTTCTACACATTTACTTCAAGGTTGTAAACAGAAAATGTTTTTATAACTCAGTCAGGTGACAACAGTTATAGACTCTTTTATGAATTTAAGATCAGTGTGACATTTAACAGTACCAATCTGCATGACACACTTCTTTATTTCGCATGGACAGGATGTAGTTTCTAAGTTGTGTTTGAACACTGAGCAATGAGAAAATCAACTTCTCACTAAAGTTCACTGTAACTTGACATCAACACATGCCTCAGAAATCAGCTATAGAAGACTACAAACAAATACAAATATGAAAGCATGAGGAGAGAAAGCAAACCATTTCACCCAGGATTCAAGGCTTCATTTTAGGTTTTCTAAAATCTTCCTAAAATACCAAAATACTCAGTGTATGTCGTACACCTCTATTTCCTCTGTGCATTGCACTGTGGGAATTAAATTATGTTCATACAACAAGCTACCTCAGATGGTCCTATTTCTGAAGTTAGGAAGTCGTTTTTGCACCTTTAGTGCACTCGTCTGCTTCTAAAACAGAATGCTGAAACAACATGGATGCTATAAAAAAAGAAGAGCTGTGTTTTATTGCTCAGAGAATTTAAAGAACATACCCGTTTGTAGTATTTCTGTGACGAGTAACTTGTCATCAGCTACTAGGGTATATCTATGTTAAAAACAGCAATTGGTTACAAGCTAATAGCATTTTACAAATTCTGTGTTAATGACCAATTCAATCAGTAATAAGTGACCGTTTTTATCATCAACCAGACCTGTTTCTGCTTTTGTCATGCCAACAATTTGGCAAATCATGTTCTAAAATTTCTAGACTTGTAGTTGTTCCCCATGAAGGCGCATTTTTTAATTCCCCATTCAGAAACTCTTTTTTCTTACTATTTTGGCACCTCAATGAACTATAATTCTAAGCAGAATTTGAGGTTTAATTAATCAAGTACAGTTTTAATGTACTGCTGATGAACACTATGATCTCACAATGCACTGCACAAAGGAAAATAGAGAACACAGGAAAATAAAGACAATAAGTATTAAATGTTTTGGAAGGTTTGCGTCCCGACCTGGGATCTTTCTACATGGAGTTTGCATGTTCTCCTGTACATGTGTGGGTTTTCTCCGGGTTCTCCAGCTTCCTCCCACAGTCCAAAAACATGCTGAGGTTAATTGGTGATTCTAAATTGTCCGTAGGTATGAATGTGAGTGTGATTGTTTGCCTCTATGTTTAGTCCTATGATAGACTGTTACCTGTCCAGGTGTCCCCTGCCTTCAGCCTAACTCAGCTGGGATAGACTGCAGTCCCCCATGACCCTAATGAGGATTAAGCAGTGTACAGACAATGGATGGACGGATGCTTTGAAAGACAGAAGCACAAACTCTGCAGCTGGACCACAATGGCTTTAGTGATACTCACTCATCTATTGCTATTCTTGGCATCACATCCATAGTTAATGCACAACGTTATTCCAAATAAGGTTGACAACTACTACTTCTGTCCTTTAAATGTATTTCCTACAAGTTTAAAATCAAGAAAAGCAGATTTCCTGCATTCTGACAAATTGAAAGTAATATTCTTTGACAGTGTATGTACAGTTAGTTACAGTTAGTGTATACAGTTAGCATCAAGCATTTGTTAGAATCTGCATGCTGTATAAAAGTGGAACGAAGCTATGACTTGGTTCTGAGAGCGTGGACTCATCACCTGATACAACAATAAATGATTCCAGTCAGACATGTCCAAGAAGAACTGTTTCTAACACATGACCTTAAGTAAACTGAGCAGCAGCCAAAGATGGTAAACAGAATTCTTAGTATTTCCAGTCTAACCACTGAGGGTAGTGAATCAATAACTACATCTGCACACTGTTTGGAATTTCCACAAAGCCAAAAAAAGTGAGACACTGTCTGACAACTGGCAGTTCACCCAGAGGAAATTAAGTGGCATTCAAGAGCAGTGGGTTCTTTGTTCACATGGCTGCAATGAAACAGCCTCTTGAGATATTTTGTGTAGTCAGACTGAAACAGCAATCCTGATTAAAAACTGAAAGCTGCAAGGAAGCACACTAAGATCTTTTGAGAAAGCAAAACTTGACAAAAGCCTGTGCAGCCGCAGATTTAGCAGGAAATGACTAAGTGAATGAGGTGGTTTCAGGACGCCTCTGTCACACAGATATAATGTAATATGTGTCTCAGTAGCGGGGAGGCTGCGTGTGTGACAGAGGAAGAGTGATTTCATTTGTTAGCCAATAAACAGTGAGGCGGTTTGACGGCAGCTGCCAGCAGATGTGATCTATGCACACAGTCGTTGGTGCCTTCAGCTGAACAGGCTGAACAGGAAATTGAGCAAACAATTCCAGTCAGTGTGCTGTGCTACCTCTCATATCCTAAATTTGCCGGTGCAAAACGGATCGTTGTCTCATAGAGGTTGTAGTGGATATAGATGTTTGGGTCGATGTCCAGGTTGAACTCTGTGTTGCAGGCTCCAGGGACAGGGTCTGAAACACAACAAATTCATTATCAGACGCTGGATGGGACAGATTAGACCAACAGACAACAAAAGGACTCCTCTGAGGCTCAGTGGCACCCTGCCATGGCAGGATGACTTGTTATAACAATCAGTGCCAGTGCTCACTTATGATCTGCATGAGGTTCCTCAAGTCAAAATCACAGTGAAATGTCAGTTTTTTAGCCAGCGGTGAAAGCTACTCTGCGTTGGTTTGCAGAAACAGTTCATAAACTACAGCAAGCAACTTCCTTGTTTCACACTTCTTATGAAACACACAAGTTGAGTGAAACAAGGCATAAGAGAAGCACTGAGAAGTTGTGCAATGGCCTCGCATTCACATCCTGAGAGGGGTTTAAGGGTTACCAGTGCTGGAGTAGGGGAGGATGACCCCGGTGCCAGACACAGTGTCATCATCAGGCGAAGACAGGAACAAGGTGAGGGACGTCTGGCTCGGCTCGAGAGCAGACAGGAGCCCCGAGTCCACCGCCGTCAGAGACAGACCCACACCTGGCAACTGAAACAAACAGGAATATATACGTAAGCACATGTAGAATAACAGACAAAAGCACATAGAAAGTATGATCAATTAAAACAGAAAGAAAACAAGAGTTCACAGCAAAGCTTGTGGTTCTGTGAGCCGACAGTACGAGGCTTGAGCTAAATCAAGGTTTTTAGAGCTTGAAGTTTAAAAATTATAAGAACAAAGAATGAAATAAATCTATTTTTGAAATAAATTTTTAGTAATTGCTGGTATTTACTCATGAATGAATATTTTCTGTTTTAGTTTTGTTCATGCTAACATGACAACATGTCACAATGCTACAGTAGGGTGCATTTACTATATGATGATATCACTGTTCACGTTTCGCGGTCTCACTGTATCGCAGATTTTTAAATTGTACTTAGTATTGCGGATTTTTCGTTATATCGCGGGATTTTGCGGTACTATAAGTATTTTAATATATTTATTATTTTAATTATTTTTGCGGTAAAATTAACATTTTCTAGCCTAAAAAATAAATGAAAAACATTATTTAAAAAAACATTAAAAAACAATAATTAAAACATAGAATGAACAGAAGAATAATAAATTGAAATAAAATGTGTAGCGTACAGCGCTGGGCTCTGATTGGCTGAGCGACAGTAGCATCAGTCTCCTCCATCTCCTGTGTATAACAGCGTTCAGCATCTGGCCTTGTCCGTTCTCACTGTGCAGGACTTCCATCATGATCATCAGTACTGCACAGATAATTCATCATCATCTTCATCATCATTTTAGTTGTAGTATATTCACTGGAGAGTACTCATACAGAATTTTATGTTAAAATTACGTAGCTTTAATAGTTTAGAAAAAGTTTAAAGAGTGTGGGGAGGGTTTATAAAGCCTTAAAATACATATAATTAATAAATATGATTGGTACTTTGCAGATTTTTGCCTATTGCAGGGGGGTCTGGAACGTAACCCCCACGATATATAAGGGAACACTGTACATGAAAGTTGGAATGCATGCTTGCATGGTAGTCTTTGATAAGCATAAAACACATTTTTGATTGTGAAATGTTTGGAAAAAGAAGAATTTGTATTTAATAAGGTAATAGAGCCTCATAGTCCTTACTGTATGCAGATTGATCAAGCTTACTGTTGCACCCAATTAGAGCCCTGCTGAACCAGTAAAAAAACCTGTTTATCTGCAGTCACTCTGGTCTCAAACAATATTCCACTAACAGCACTGTAAGATTAGTTACACATCCTGACTAACACTCTACCTGCACTGAAGGATAAAAGCTGAAAAGGTCTCTTAAATAAACACATATTAATACACATTAATTTCAAGGCCAACTATTTAATAGCTGTCCTGACATTTCACTCAAAAGCAAGAATGTCTGAAGAATGTTAACAAGAGCTTTTATGGTGGTGATTAGACGTTATCTGAGAATGAGTCAGTCCACTGGCAACTAACCTATAAAACTATTTTCTCAACATACTTGGGTCCTTGTTTCATGGATTAGTGAGTTATTAACGAGCTGGGGATTGTGATTCACTGTAGTCGATCACTGTAGTCGACAATCTGAAAACGGTGAAACAGCTCAGCTTAAGATAAGCTCAACAAAAATGTGCCAGATAGCAGCACGGCGTCACTGTAACTATGACAACCAGTGAATACTACGTCAGCTGCCTGCTGATGATCAAATTATTGTGATCCTACTACAAATCCACCACCGTGGACTTATCAGGACTTATCCATCGGAAATGATACAAGGAACAACTGATTAAATTGTGGTGGTGTTTCCGAGTCTCGCCGCCCGCTACATAACACACGTCTGTGCTCAGCACAAGGTAATTTTGTTTGTGGGTACATCTATATTAAATGAACACACTCTATGGTGCTGTGATTTCTGATCATCAATAACTACTACACAAATGCTGCATTTCTTTTAAAAAAAAAAAAAAAAAAAAAAAAAACCTCTGCATTTCCAACAATGCCATATGGGGGAATGAACAGCCTTGGTGGAGTACTGCTCTCTCTTAGTGCTTTTCTAGCTCTGTTTTTCATGTGTATTGTGTATGTATGAAAAAGCTTCTTTGTATGGTGTCCTTGAGTGCAGAGAAATGCACCTTCAATTAAAATTTCTTCTTAGTACTATATCACAACACCCCAAATTCCTACATATAACTGTGAGATAGTACTGAATTAAACTCAATTCGATTGAAAACGTGTAACTTTTTGTATTAAATTCAAAGCCAAACTTCTTTAACTTTTCAAATCTCAATCAAAAGTGCTTTTTCCTGATAGCTGGATGAGTCAGTGACTGAACATCCTGAACCGATGAGCTCAAAACTCACATGAACTAGTTGGCAAATAATACATCATGTGTCACTAAAACAGTTTTTTAGGAGAAAAATGCGCCTTCCTAAAATGTACTATACTTTATTTATTGTAGCAGAAGCAGATGGGGAGCGATCCTTCACATGGTGCTCTTCTAGATGCATATTTGCAGCGAGCAAAGACTGAATACTGTTGTCTGACAGGCCTGGCGGTGCTGAGGCTCTGTGCCCACATAGCATCACTCTCAGTCCGACTGCTCATATAATAACTGCTTTGTGTAACAAGTCTTGTTCAGATAGACGCTGCTGGAGAGGGCAGAGAATCTCCATTACTGTGGTTTCCATTCAATTTATCTAACACACCACAGAACAAGACCAAGTATAAAGCACTACAATCACAAGTGAGTAAATGAATTAAAGCTTGACGTCATTAATTATTAGTTAACAATGAAAATAGTCTGTGCTCAGTTTATGAAAACATTTCCAGTTTTCATTTTAAACCCTCTGGTACTGTACTTCTGGATTTGTTGAAATAATTAAAGAAGAAACAGACAGTTATTGTGGACACTGGTAACTATGATGGAAGAAGAAATAAACAGATATAAAGAAGGATATTGTGGTTTATCGCTGTCAAGGAGTCACAGTGATAAAAGTAAAGAAAAAAGGAAATAGGCACAAGAAAGATAAGAGTAAAAAGGAAACTGAAGTGTATATATTCACTTTTTATTAATCTTTATAAATGTCTTCCCTTTTCTCGTGGGTTCCTGTGCAGGTTGTTGTTTTGGTGCTGGCTGGTGATCCGCTGCACATCAAACTCTGATTTAAAACAACAGCCGCCTCTATTTTTAGGACCGATGTTTTCTGATGCTAGGAAAACACTTCAATCACATGGATTTGTTTTCCTTTCTCTTATTTTCCACTGTTTCTATCACCAATAAAGCTGACATAAATCAGTCTAGATCCCCAGGAGTGCTGCTTGGACCCAAACCGAGGCGTCTCCTTGGACTACTGGGACCGATGCCAGGAGTTTTTCCCCGGAGTGCCGCCCTGTCTGCAGCTCATGACCAGTACACTGTAGATCAGCTGATTGCGACTTCTCTCAGAGGGTCAGACGACCTCGCTCACAAAGCCCCGTTCATTAATTAGAGGCAGAACTAACCGCCTGCTCATACACTAAGAGACATGCCTACAATTTCACAGTTTACTTTGCATTTTTACTGTTTTCACGGGACTGCACCACTAATAGAATTACTCGATGAAGGATTTACGCAAACAGAAGAAAGTGATTCATCTTCAACTCTTTCGACACAGACACACCCTTAATGTTGACCGGTTCTTTTCAACGCATGTTTAGAACTGAAGCCACTGCTAGTGCTGTGTCAAGCTTAGTGTATTCCTCAGGCCACAAGGAACACTTCAAAGCAGCAGTTAAACCAACATGGAGAACAGACTGTGTGTTAACATTAACGGCCACGACATCCTTTAGCGTCAGAGGTTTGAGCTTTGTCAGCCACTGAAATCACTGTCAACTTTCAGTTCACCACTGAGATTAATGGGCCAGTGGAAAAACAAATATTTACCTACAGCTCCACACAGAAAGCTGGGAAAAAACATTCATCATGAAGTCAGCAAATATGTCCTCTGTGTAACATATTAGCATTTTATTTAATTAAGGGGCTTCTACAATCTAATGGCATGTGTGTGCATAAAAATAACAAGTCAGGAGACCAATTCTTTCTCTACAAATTAAATTAGAGTCCACAGTCAGAAAATTTTAAAAACTTTCAAAAACAGGAAATTAAAAAACGACCCACAGACCACACTTGATTTTGATTTTAATCTGTCCAGTTTATGTGACTGGGAAAATACTGACTTGATACTGACAGCAACTACGCAGGGGAGGTTTGTCAAATCATACAACAACATACATTCTATTGCAACAGTAGCTTCATGATGTTCTTCCTCATCTGGTATCTAAACTACCGTTCAAAAGTTTGGAGTCACCCAGACAATTTCATGTTTTCCATGAAAGCTCACACTTTTATTCATGTGCTAACATAATTGCACAAGGGTTTTCTAATCATCAGTTAGCCTTTCAGCACCATTAGCTAACACAATGTAGCATTAGAACACAGGAGTGATGGTTGCTGGAAATGTTCCTCTGTATTTATATATCATTTACCACATGAAGAATGTCTGCACTGGATTTCTGATTCATTTAATGTTATCTTCATTGAAAAAAATGCTTTTCTTTCAAAAATAAGAAAATTTCTAAGTGACTCCAAACTTTCAAACGGTAGTGTATATCTTATAGTTACTTCCAAGGGGCTCCCCACATAATAAAAACTGATTTGTCTGCAAGTCATTTGTCACAGGGGCTACTGTAGAAGTCAAAGCTGAAAACTGAAACTGTTCATAACATAGACACACGAGAATCCCCACATCCAGCTTGTTATTGACAATCCCCATCAACTTATCACTATGAACCTGCTAATGTCACACTATGAGGAAGATTCTCACCCTTGTGTAGGACAGTGTGGCGTTGCGGTGCTGCGTGTGGAACTGCAGAGTGATGAAAGCGACCGCTGGAGAGATCCTGGACACAACGGCCTGCACCGTCTCATTCTGCGAGAGGCTCACGTTCTGAAATGTCCCCGGCAGGAAAACCACCCGGTCTGAGACAGAAAAGGAAAAGTAAGATTTATTCCTATAAGCTACATGGTTGTACACCTGATTGTCTGCTACAGTGTCACCGTACACCCTGAGATACACTACCAGTCACAAGTTTGGACACACTTTCTCTTTCAGTGGTTTTTATTTTATTATTTTATACATTGTAGATTAATACTGAAGACATCAAAGCTATAAAAGAATACATATGGAATTATGTTGTAAACAAGAAAGTGTTAATCTTCAGTATTAGTCTACAATGTAGAAAATAATACAAATAAATAAAAACCATTGAATGAGGAGGTGTGTCCAAACTTTTGACTGGTAGTGTATGTATTCATGTCATGTAGAACAGCTGATTACGAAGAACCACTTCACAGAAAACTTGAAACACAGAAATAGATGAACACACCAGTCAAAAAAACTTAACATAGTCTACAAAACCTGACAAGTGAGTTTTCTAAACTACTTTCTGCATCTTTGATCAGCGAGGAGCCTCCATGATACTAGAGGTCAGCGATAGAGAAGGCAAGTTTTATTTGATTAAGGTAAAGACGTGAAGTTTGTTCTCTTGTTTCAGCCAATCTAGGTTACACAGGAGAGGAACAGTGACTGAGTGTGGCTGACACAAGGCAACATGCTCCCTGACATCACAAACGTGTTGTCATTTGGTGACAAGTAGGAAACCAAAATCCAGGTCAGTGCATCAAAGAAGCGTCTTTTAAAAAAAGTCTGAATGAATGCAAGCTTCCTGTGTCGAAGTGCTATAGTATAATACCCAGCAAACTATTAGTGCTTGTAGAGTTGATTTTTGTTGATAAAAGAAACACTTTTCTACACATTACTATTTTATAATACACTTCTTTTATTTATAAGAAAAATTGCCCCTGCATTTATCTGAAAAACATCTAACTGGCCCGGATTAGCAAAGCACATCTGATCATCTGCACATATTACTACTGAGTTGTCTTATGTTCTTTTTGATTTTATAAATCGCTAATTAGTCATCACCAATGGATGTTACAATATGACTGCCTATATGAGCAGAACCTGCAGAGAAGCACTGACTGTTACACAAAAACCGTGACCTATGCAAATGATCATGCTGCACCAGAAATGATCCAGCAGTTAAATCTGATATGCACGAGGCTCGATCATTAAATAAAAAGATCTGCAATGACTATTAAATTAACAGTGACATCCTAAAACACTTGCCAGTAGCATATGTCTGCACTTCATGAAGCAAATGTTTCAGAACAAGTGCAACTCCTCATGCAGCTTATAATATTTGGTTCTCATCTCTGATTCTTATCATTTATGACACTGAGCTTTCCTCGCTGCTTATCTGACTGATTTAATGGCTCTCATGGTTTCAGAATGAGAGTTTACTCATAGCTGCTTTGACTGTTGAAGTATGTTGGTGTAAAGTGCACAAACAAGCCTACATTCTGTTCAGTATATTACAGTAAGTCCTAGAGGTCATGTGTACGGTCTTACTGTACGTCTAAACCAATTTTTTTCTCACACAAACAGGAATAATGCTGTAAAGCTAATGCTGTGTAGATGTGTAGCAGGTTACACGTGTTCAGTGATCCAGACTGTTTACAGGTCAGACTCCAGCTCAGTGACCTGCTGCCTTGATTGTTTTTAAAAAGGAAACAAGCGGATAAACATGAGCAACAAGTGGAAAACATCATACACAGCAAGCACCTGAGTTTATTTCATTTTACTGCACCTCAAGCCCTGATTTTTAGTTTTATGTCTTTTACAAGGAATGAAGTGGACAAACGTGAGCGGTAAGTCAAAATCACGATTTACAATGTCCACCTGAGGTTATTTTATGATAAAGTAACTTCCTGAACTTGTGGACTGGATTTTATTTTATTTTTTTGCAAGGAAACAAGCAGACACACATGAGCGACAAATCAAAATCACCATTTACAATGCGCAATAACTTACTAAACTCAGGTTGACTGTTATGAGGACTACAGAAAAACGTAGATTGAACTGCTGTGATACAGAAGAGAAGCATAAAGTGGATTTGTCATGTCATCTGAACTCACTGTTGTTGGCATCAGGCTGTATTGATTTAGCACACAGGATGAGTTCTTAGAGGTTAGATGATGTTAAATTAACTTGTTGATATTTCTACTAAGTCTTAGCAGAGGAATCAACATTTCCTATTAATAGAATTCCCCGTTAACTGCGAACAGCTTATGTAGTACCACAAAAAGTGACATTGTACTACATTTAGATGGACAAACTCAAAAGTAGGATATCCTACTACTGTTGCTATATGAAAATCATGCATTATTTTCAGTAATAGTCGTCATTGCTCTGTGATGCTCCTTACAACATCGCTTTTGACCAATATCAAGTGAAAACAAATAGATGACAAACCTTCCTTTCAAAACTCAAATACAACTGCAACAATTAATCGATTAGTCAGATATTAAATGACTAGCTAAATATTTAACCGGTTTGCGTTTTTCTGTAAGAAAAAAAACTTGTTAATATTCTTCAGGTAATCTACTAGTTGTTAAGTTATTCAGTTTATTGCTATAAATGAGAACAGAAACCAGGACATACATAAATGTAAGAAGCTGGATGTTTAGTTAGCTAAAACTAGCTAAACACTGACAAATACACTGTCTAGACTAAACACTATTTAAGAACCTCAGTTTGACTTGCCTGACCTACAAACACTGCCAATTCACAGCATCACTTTCATCAGTTTCGCATCTTCAGACAGTTACGTTACAGACATAAATCAGAAAAGTCAAATCCCATCACTGCTAGCTGGTAACGTTACTCACTTTCTGCCTGGGTCTGAACTTGACACACCAACAGCAGCAGCAGCAACGGACAGCCAACCCAACCAGACATGTTCCTCTGCTTCATTTAGCTCACACTTAAACGCTTCTGTCTTGCAGTCAGCACAGTCGTTTGTAAACTGACAGTCTCCAGTTTTTGGGGAGCAGAAGTCCCTGCGAACTAAAACGCAACATGCTTGAGTGAAGTGAAAGGATTTGCGTGACTGACTCCTCTCTCTCCCTCTGCCGCTCTCTGACGGATCAACAGGAGCTGTCGCGAGAATCTCGTCTCTCAGCACCGCGATATTTCCCTTTTTTTTTTTTTTTTTTTTTTTTTTTAATTTCCCTTCTACCTAGCAACAACCAGAGACTTTATTATACAGTCTATGGCGACAACTAAATATGATTGGACAACTTTTCTAGCACCGTTTCACTTTGATAACGGCCTTATTTTTCAAGTCTGTTCATATCCATAGACTGTCTGTTCATATCCATATTCTACAGTCTGTGTTCATATCTAGGGTCAATATATAATTGAGGGACTTTTGAAGTTCATGGGGTATATTTTGCATACATTTTTATTAAAAGTAAAAAAAAATAAGTTTTTTTATGTTCATTTTGATCATGCATTCACAAATTCCATAATTATTTATTATGAAAACAATCACTTATTAATAAAAAAAATGACTGGATATCAAAAATGTCAACTAAATAACCATTTGAATTTAATGACAACCACCTTCTAATTAGCTAAACAATAATAAAATGAGGTTATTCAAAAATTGCTTTGATTGTGTTCTTTTTATTAAGTTGAGATAATCATGACAGATATTTATTTTTGGGCGACATATCAAATTTTATTCAAATTTTCCAAAAATAACAAATTGTACCTGTGTCCGAGAAAATCACTTTCAACTAAGTTCCCCGTTACAAATACACCTCTCAAGGAAGTGTGTTAATTCCAGATCACATGACCTGCTCCACATGATGTCATTTCCTCCTGAAGAAAAGACTGGCAAAACTCCAAGGCTTTCTGAGTTATTTAATATAGTGTGTGAGCATAGACTGTATATAAAGAGTCAAGTGTGGATTTATGGAATGTCAACAGGTTTACTACAATATCTTTATAAATAACTTTCAATTTCAATTTTACTCAATTGGAAATATAATATTTAGAAGAATCTTTCTCTAAAAATGCCACGTGGTGTTTGGTTATAGGCACCCATGTTGATTTTAGGCCTGAAAACAGCAAAAATGTCAACTATGACACCTGTCAACTATGATACAAAAAGTCCCACAATTGACCTTCTAACTGGTAATGGCCTAACAGTTCCCATGTAAACATTATATAAGCTCCAAATCAACATTTGTAGACCTTACCAGCATGATTCCTCAGACTATTATAAATTTAAAAAAAGAAACATCTAACAAGTGCTATTCTAGGTGCACACTAAAAAGCAGGGAAAAGGCAGCTCTGCTTCATTTGTTACAGCTACAGAAATGTTCTTCAGCTATTAAAATAAAAACCATAATGAGGAAGGGTGCCTTCTAAGACAACGACATTGTAGGAGAATTTGCATTTAGACTCAATTACATTTATTAGACCGATTTACCTTCTTTACAGGTTAATAAAATTTCATAAGGCTTTTTAAAATAGAATTCTTTGCTATAAATCAAACTACCTAAGAATATAAACAACTTGAGCTGGAACAATTAACTTCTGAAGCTTCTCACATGTGAGGATTTCCTGCCTATCTGTTAACTTCTGTTAATTCACTATTAACATTTTCAGTACATTTTCCTGTTTATACTTAGATACTTTACTAAAGTAACTTTTGCTAAACGTGGAGCCTGTTTACACTGTAGTTTGGTGCTTTCACTTCTATAAAGGATCTGAATACTGTTTTCACCAGTGGGAGCAGAAGAGGTGGTTGGCTGTTAGAGCGAATCCAAAGTGTTGAATGTTTCTGTTCCTGTTTTATTTAGCTGCACTTGACAGTATATGACAATAACATGAAGAGTTAGGAGTTATGAGAAGCTCCTGACCCGGCACAGGCCACAACACAACCAGAAACATGGAAATCTGTACTGTAGGTCACGTAAATTGAAATTTACATAAACTCACCAGACACAATTTCATGTTTTCAGATTTATTTGAACTCAAGCCCTTCTTTGACTCATTCACACTTTAAAACCTCGCAGGCACCACAGGCTCATGCATGCTGGCAAAATTAGCAAACATTACAGAAATACCAACAAACAGAAAAAAAAGAGAGAAGGATGCTTGTGTCTGAGTCACCAGACGGGGCTGCAGCTCTGGAGCATCGTGCCGTTAATGCACCAGGAGACTCTTGGTCTGCAGAGTCTGTAGGATGAAAGGTGAAGTGGTATGTGGCAACAGACTGTACACACTGTACACTGTAGTGGCAGCAGCAGGGGCAGGGGCAGGGGCAGGGGCAGGGGAGGGTCTGGGAGTCACCCCGGGGCTCTAACTCTTTCGTAAGCTGACGTCAGCGCTGGTGAGCAGCGGCGACAGCGACGTGCTCTCTGACTGGTCCTCCCTCTTTAGAACCAGGAAAGCTTCACGACTGATTCCCAGCAGCTCTCTGAGTCCACTGTTCTCCAGCTGAAGTAGAGAAACACAACAGCCTTACTTTGAGGTGAAATGACACTGACACGACTTTAAAATATACTACTAAAGTTATCCATAATATAGCCTTTTCTGTAAGGGATTGTTGCATCATCAAACACACCACAAATCATCAGTTTTTAGTACACTGCAAAAACTCAAAATCTTACCAAGTCTATTTGTCTTATTTTTAGTCAAAATGTCTCATCCCACTTGATTTAAGATAAATTCACTTAACAAGTGACATTTCAGCAAGATGGAGGGACTTGTCTAAAGACAATGCATCTTAAATATCTTGTTAAGTCAAACAATCTTGAAATTATCTTGTTTGAGTTGTATTTTACAAGAAAACTCAAAATAAGTTTAATACATCTCAAATTAGGAGATTACATGAAAGTAAAAATCGAATTTTGAGTGAAAAACTGCTATTTTTTTAAGCATGTCTGGCTTATTTTAAGACACCTAAGCTTGACAATCCTGGTAAAATATAGCTTAAAGTAAGTTTTCCCAGCTAATTTTAAGATCTCAATATTCTAAATATCATATCTTATTTCAAGAAATCTTACCAAGCCATTTTCACTTGTTCTATTGGCAGATTTTTTCACTTATTTCAAGGTAAAAGTTCCTTGAAATAAGTCTGTTTTTCTTGTTTTGAGAGGGGCATTTTTTCCAGTGTACAGTCACAGCCAGTATACTAAGGGAAAGGGAACGCAGATTAAATTTTTATTAAATGGACAACTCGGGCTTTGGGAAACACTGATCAACATTTGTGGTATTTTCTGACATTTTAGAGACCAAACAACTAATCAATTATTCCAGAAAATAATGCTCCAGAATTGTGTGATCACACATTATGAATGTAAACATCACAAAACAAAGGTCCTATCTCCTCAGTCAAACACTACGAATATCAAGAGGAGAGGCCAGTATTCTGTTTTCAGCCATGACAAATGTCTTGTTCAAATGCTCACCGAGTTCCAGAAAAACTAAAAAAAAAAAAAAAAAATTAAAAAATCACTTCACTAAACATGCCTTTTGTTTGCATTTTAGATTTCTCCACTTATGTATTGATTTGTCACTTGTGTGCAGAATCAATTCCCTTCCTCTGTAGCTCTTTTGTACAGGGTTTCAAACCTTCGGGACACATGGAACTGATGGAACAACAGGGTTGGACGTTTGCTTTTACCTCCAGCTGTTTAATCCTCTCTTCATCTTCACATATCCGCCCCTCGTCCACCTCTATGGCCTTCCTCATCACAGAGGCCATCTCATTGATCTTGTCTATGTGTGCTTGCATTTCCTACAAAGAAAGGGGGAAAAAAGCATTTGAAAAGCCTAGGAAGTGTTATATAATATAATATAACTGTATGTATTTAGTAACGATAATTAGATACTCTATAGGTTATTTTAATGCATTTAATAACTAAATCTTCTGCTTTAGTAAAGTAGCCGTTTAGTTTTTCATTTTACGTTCAAAAGAAAAAGCCCGAAAACCTGATATTCTCCAGAATTAGCAGGAACGTAAAGGAACAAGTGAACCTGACTGACCGTGGTGTGCTGCTCCTTCAGCTGGGTGACGATAGCTGGGTCGTCCCTCTTGCTGGCCATGAGAAGCCTGAACACCTGCTCCCTGTATTTGGTCATGATGAGCTCTAACGCAGACTGGTGTTCCTCCAACGATGTTCTTAGCTCTGCAGGAAGAATGAAGCCAGGTTTGGTTTGTTTATGAGACAACGCTGGGGAGGTACATCTATCAGCTTCATATCCAGTAGGCATAACTCTGTTGTTTAACCAAAATACCGTCCACATTGTTGTGAACAGTGTGAGTTAGCTTCAAAAACTTAAACAAATACAGATTTTCTTCGTCATTTTTGCAACACAACTGGACCAAAGTTTCCTTCAATGATAGCATAAACATTAAAACTATTTCTAATTAACCGCCTACCTTTGTTTTCTTGCTGGAGCTCTCTGATCTGACGGTTTTCCTGTTGGATTCCCAGAACCAGACTGGAACGAGGCCGATGCCGGGCAACCTGATTCAGTGCGTCGATCTCCTCTTGGTACTGAAACAACAAATAACAGATGAACTTCCAATAAACAAGTGAAAAGCTCTGGTTAGAAATCTTATGATAGTTCACAACTAGAAAAAAGTGTTGAACCAGGCTTATTGTTAAAATAATTTTTAATAATATTGTTGCTGGTTCTTTAAATTAAAAACAAAACCAAATAGTGTTTTAAGCCTTAGATTTCATTTTACCCATTACTAGCTTTTACTTATTTCTAATTTGAAAAAAACAAACACTTTCATTCAACACTCTACCTGTTTCATGGCATCCACTCGCTTGTTGAGAGTTGTTGTCTGTTCAATTAACATCTCAGCAGCGTTGTCATGGTTACGAAGCCTTTCCACTAATGATTTGGCATCAGCCAGGACCTTCTCTAAGGTACAGTTCATACCTGAGGAAATACAAGTGATCACTAGGTGGGGGGGCTGCAAGGCTGACTGATTTCAGATCAAAATCATCATTTGAAATAACGCAGTTAATACATCACAAAAGCTGCAATCAGGACAAACATTGTACAGTGTTTAATCCAGAGTTTAAACTATTGTGTCAGTTGTTTGACAAATTCATGCTGCCTCCGATTTTGTGACAGTCAAGCTGACACTTTTGATGGTATCTTGTGGGAGGGCTCAATGATTTGGGAGAAATGAATATTTAAAATCTTTCTGACAAATACTGTGATGGTGGTTTCCGGTATTTTTTTTTTCTGTTTTTTTTTTTAGTTAAGCTTCAGTTCAATTTTCACTGTGTCCTAGAGTTAAAACATGTGATGGAGAATTATCACATGAAGCACCACCAAAAATGTGACTGTCACACGAGAAGGATATGATGAATTTGTGAAAACACCGACACAACAGTTTAAACCCCAGATGAGACGTATTGCATCACGTACATCTAAACCTCTGTGGTTTGTTCATTTCATTATTTCAAATCACGATTTAAAATCAGTGAACTGCTATGTCTTGTGGTAAGGTTCCACCAGGTTATAATCTATTACGCAGTGAATACTGACCTGAAACTGGACTATGAAAGTGTTTATTTCAAATCAAATTGCAAATGCTGTCCAAAAAACCACAATATGATATTTTTCTCAAATTTTTTAACTCTTATTATAAGGAGGAAGGAGAAATGATAAGAAAATTCAGTGACAACAGACATCTACATTAGATGAAGTGCATGGGATCTTCACTGCAGAATTCAATAATTTGGTAGAATGAGCACCGGGTTGGTCCACAGACCAATCAATTTACTGCATAAGAGCAATAAAATATTTAGTTGTATTGTAAAAAACGTTTTCTCTTTCAGCAGTAATTTCAAAAAGAGAAAGCAAAAAAATGCAGTTGCAGATAAAATATCTAACAGGCCAATGCATTTTTTGACAACACCTCACACACATCATTACAACTGCAGTCATACATTAACTATTTATACTTTTCAGTTTCATAAAGCAAATAAAGAAAAAACTTGCTTGTTTCATATGTTATATCTGTATAGTCTGCCAAAGAAATGAAGGCATCTATTGTATTTTTCCTCATGTGGTTTAATGCTATTTTGTCCATTTTAGCATTTCAACGTAGAATTATTCTTCCTATACAACTTTCTCCTTTCAACTACTATGACATACTATCTGCACAGGTATGCCAGGTCATAGCCAATCACAGAGCTTGTTGCATCTCATGACTACTTTGCACAGTTTTACTTCAATTTGCCAAAGCAAAACAACGGAGAGATGCTAAATGAAGATGCGTAAAGGAGAATCTAAATTACAATTGAACAGTTAATAGTAAGGAAAAGCAGAGGGGGAATACCAGGAAATACAAGTGGATTTTCAAGCAGATTTTTTCTCTCTTTTTTTTGGTCATAAATAAGATCTGCCTAATTATTGATATTAAATTCTTAGATTCCAGTATACATTATGAGAAAAAATTACAATCTCAGGTAGGGATGAACAATTAATTGACGTCAAATTTAAATCGCTATTTGAAACAATGCAATTAGCAAATGACAAATGCTGTAACTTAGGATGTGTGTTGTGCAGTGCATCTGACATGGGGTTTGAGCTGTGATGCTGATAGATTTGCAAATTCATGCCACCTTCCTTGTGTGACAGTCACACTTTTGATGGTGCCTCGTGCTAACACTACATCACGTTTTACATCTAATTCAAAGAGAATATTAAACTGCAAATCAAATCACAACATCTCTCAGAAGAAATGCAATCAGATATTTTCCCCAGATCATTCAACTGTATTTGGAGCCACTACAAAGAAATTAATTGACTACAGAAATCTACGTTGTATAGAAACACATGGGCTCCTCACTTCATATCTGCATAATTCTGTGCCATAAGTACTTGGTTCTCCCACACACCAATCCATTTACTTTGTGTATTAATGTACCAACCTGGAGTAGCACTCCGTAGGCACTTTTCAATGATAATAAATGCTTTCTATGCTATGAGATCAATAAACAATCTAGCCCAGGCTTCAGTCCTGCTATTACCTCTGCACTTTGAATTCTGATCAGTTTGTTATTATGGGTAATAAACTGGGCAGGACATAGAATAATATGTCTCATCACCTAAGCTACCCTTTGCACCTCTCCCTGCCTTCTAGTTAAGAGTGATACTGACAGAACCTAATCACGGTATAATCAAATATAATCCCAGTCAAAAGACAAGACATATTAACAAGAACAACATGCACTTAGCCTGCTGCTAATCTACCTTCCTCCTAACGTCACTCCCTGGATGACAGCTGCTGTGTCAGCTAATTCGATCAAGCTTACACCACCTTGCTGTCAGTAATATCTTTAATTATTTACTAGTAATTCACTAGTAAACCAAGTTTACCACAGCTGTAATAAACGCCCAGGCAAGTTGTCTGATTTAAGCAGATGTAAGATACTACAAGCAGCACAAACACAAATCTTTGCTAACTTATTAGCTGATTAACTAATCACAGTAAACCTGCCATGCATATCCACTTCTAAGCACACACTACAAACACATTCATATCACTGATCGACAGGAATCCCAAACACTTTCTCCTATGTAATGTTACGCATTGAACTGAAGAATAAAGAGTCATACCTGGAGAAACCACAGTGCAAGACATTGGAATTTAGCTAGCTGTTACTTCCTGTTGATATTTGGTAGCTGGCGTTAGCTACAGGCTAACATCATCAAGGAGCAACAAGTAGAGGCTCTGGGGCAGCTCCGTTCCTCTCTAAAACACAAGGCAATGTCAGCAGATGTGACCTCATTGATTTAAACACGTTCCTCGTTCGCAGTGGAGCCAGTACCGAGATGATTAATGTAGCTACAGCTAACCTAAACGTCAGGCTGCCACTCAAAGCTTCCAAGATACCGTCCAATTCCGCGAGACTTTACGCTTAAACTCTCGCGACAAGAACAGCGGGATTTTGTTTCATTACAGAAAACATGGCGGACCGGCTAACGCAACTTCAAGACGCTGTCAATTCGGTAAGGCAAATATTTGGATTTTAAACGTACTCTAATAGAAACAGACGTAAATACGCACAGGTTTACTCTTTGTAACATTCGAAAGGGGAAACTTAATGGTAACAGTAGCCCTGGTACTTTAGTAATTTGTTAACGCTGCTACATTACGGTGTAGCTAACCATACCTGCTAGCTAACGACGGGGGCCCTGTGTCATGAAACCATGGGACAAACTCAACTTCAAATTAAAGTCAACACAGAACCATATGATACAACTGCTACAATGTTTAAATATCGGACTCTTAAAGGGGGCATGTTTTTAACCGTAGCAAAATGGTGGTGGACTACAGCGTCGGGAGCTAGCTTCCTGTTGGACTAAACGACTAATCAATTGATGGTCTTGCTTTGTGTGTTTAGCTTGCCGATCAGTTTTGTAATGCCATCGGCGTCCTGCAACAGTGTGCGCCCCCTGCATCCTTCAGTAACATCCAGACTGCTATCAACAAGGATCAGCCAGCAAACCCAACTGAAGGTCTGTATGTTTTCATTACAAAAATATATCCCCCTTCTAATTTTCAGTTTGTAAATCCTCGATTCCTCACACCCGAGATGCAAGCGGAAGAGATAATTGTACAGTTTCATTTAGCAGACGATTTTATCACCTGAGAGTACAAGAGACAAGAAGAGAGAGGAGTTTATACAACAGAAAAGACTTCCATAGGACATGTTGAGGAGATATATACCTGTGCATTCTTCCTCATAGCTCCCTTGATCAGCCTCTTCTCTCCTTTCTCCTTAAGATGCATTTTAGGCACTGAGAAATCATTCAAAATGGTATGATTTAATCAATTTCTGGGGCATAGGCAGGAGGACGAAGGTTAGATGACAAGGAAGTTCAAAATAGTGAAATTAGACAAGCCTAAAGTCCCTTTCCTTTTACTGTTAAGTGCTAGGTCTCTCCGTTATTTATTCCAACTTCCCTCTCGTTACCTTTTGGTTTACATTGTTCATGTGCTATTACATTTTTTCCATTGTATCTCATTAAATTGGGTTCTTACCAAATACCAGTAATCCAAAATCTACTCTATTAATAGTTTGTCACTCACCAGCATCAAAATGTGTAAATGTGTTTAATTTTACAAGCCTTCTTGAATATGAATGATTATTTTCATAGATCTAATAAAAATATAAGTCTGTGAACATTCTGACTGATAGCTGAGAGCTAAAGTTGCAGCTTTAAGTGACTTACCACAAGTGAATTATCCCAATGAGTTTTAGTAGCTGGTATTTGTTAATGTCCTCCGCATGGTTCCAAACCATAAACTATTGCATGTGTTTCAATATATAACAAAATTACAATTCAGGCTGTTTATCTGGATACAGTAGCCAGACTGGATACTGGTATCAATGTTGGAAAAACAAAAAAAATAGGGCTTCTTCCCTTGTTTATATTTCATTTTACTATTCTCCTGCTCACACATATTTCTCCGCATCTCTGTTTAGAATATGCCCAGCTGTTTGCAGCTCTTATAGCCAGAACAGCCAAAGATGTGGATGTACTAATTGACTCCCTGCCCAGTGAGGAATCCACAGCAGCTCTGCAGGTGAGCATATTCACATATACCAGTCTTCAGACATACGCTTTAGTTAATGCCTATTCATGCTTTCCATGTCCACTTATCTGTGATACATGTGATGTAAATTTTGATCATTCAGCCAAATCTGCCTGCACCAAAATTTGTGACCGTGTGACCTGCAAAATGTGGTTATTGTTAGAAAGAGCCTGTAGTAGGAAATTCACTATTATTACATCTTTGTAATTACTCTGCCAAGGAACGCAGCGGAGTTATATGACGATCTGCATTGGTTTGTCTGTTAGCAACACTACTCAAAAACGGACAAACAGATTTGGATGAAATTTTCACTGAAGCTCAGAAGTGACACAAGGACCAAGTGGTTAGATTTTGGCAGTGATGCAGCTTATAGTCTGGATCCACAGATTTGTTGAAGATTTCTGTATCATTGTGAAATAGCTTCAAGGCTTTACTGAAACTATGACAACAAATGAACACTACGTCAGGTGCTTGCTGACAATCACATGATTGTGATCCTACTACAAACTGATCGCTGCAAACTTATCAGGACTTATCCGTCAGAAACGATACAAGGAACAACTGATTAAATTGTGGGGGTGTTTCTGAGTCCCATCAATTCCCGCCGCCCGCTACATATTTAGGTCACGTGATTTGGTATACGTACATAACGTACACATGCATAAGACACGCCTGTGCTCAGTGCAAGGTCATTTTGTTTGTTGGGTGCATCTATATTAAATAGACACATTCTATGTTGCCATGATTTCTGATCATCACTAACTAATAAACAAATCCTGCATTTCTGACAGTGTCATATGGGGGAATGAACAGCCTTGGTGGAGTACTGCTCTCTGAGTGCTTTTCTAGTTCATGATGTAATGAGCTGTAACTGAAGTAGTTATTGCAGGAGTTTGCAGGTGCTTTAACTTGTACATGCTTTCTATTAATGGTTCATAAATGCAGTTGAAAGTTGTAAATTTTCCAGAAAGTCTTTGTTATGTCCACCAGTGTGGTCGGCACAAACCAGGAATAATCACTTTAACACAGTGCTAGCTCTGTAACCAGCTGCTATGGCCTGTCAGGAGTGCAAAGTCACAAGCAGTGTTTCAGAAACATCCTCGGGATCCTGGGGTGTTTTTCTGTCTTTGATATAAAAGGGATTGCAGACCTCTGCATGTAAGACCCATGCATGCAAATTATAGTATGGACAATCATGTTTACTTTCAGTGTCTGCAGTGCTTACACAGAAAGCATGAATCGGCTGCTACAGATTCTATGCCTGAAAGCAGATAACTTACACACATACAGACGACCTGTTTGCATTTCTAGCTTTCAGTCAGCAGAGGGAGCCAGGTGATCATTTATACCAGTGTTTGCAATACCGAGCAAACTGTTAAAAAAGAAATTGTCTGTTCTCTGGTAATAAAGCAAGTTGTTGAACAGGAAAAGTGCATTTATTGTTCTATTTTGATGAAAACATCCTTAGTAAATGCTGAATCGTGTGCTTTCTTTTGAGTACACCAGCTGTGAAAGTTAAATACAACGCTTAAGAAAAATATTAAATATTATCAGTGTTTGGGATCAGTGTGTTTATGTATGCCGTCTTTGAGTGAACTGCCTTCTTGTTTCTCCTGGAAGATGTTGGGTATGATCAGTGCCAGCTCTGTGTTGATTCCTTTCCCACAAATAGAAGGATTGACTCCCTCACGGTAACCAGATAAAAAATGATGCAAGTCATATGACTGTGCAGTCAGTGTATTTATGGAGTGATAAACTAGGATAGCTAAATAAGTCAAGTGAGTGTCACATGCCATGTATTTTTGAGCTTACCCTTTGGCCAACTAAAATATACAGATTCCAAACCACACCATATCAGTATGCAGTAATAATATTGGCATAGATTGTTATGCTTCCTCTAAAGATAGTTTTTAGTTTACAGCACCTAAAAAGGAAATTATTAAAGGGAAACTTCCCATCATAGCTGAGTACAAATATACAAATATCTCAAATCATTGCATTTTTGCACTCAGAGAAATTAACTTTACTTTAAAAATTCTCTCTTAATTTTTGATCTGCATCCTATCACAAGTTTATCAGTAGA
This sequence comes from Amphiprion ocellaris, assembly GCF_022539595.1. Taxonomy (NCBI): domain Eukaryota; kingdom Metazoa; phylum Chordata; class Actinopteri; family Pomacentridae; genus Amphiprion; species Amphiprion ocellaris. Next base: position 23,321,279 of record NC_072786.1, on the reverse strand, counting down.
CCAAAGCAAAACATAACATATTAATTTGATATTTTATTATCTTCACCTCGAAATGGTGAAGATCAACACCATGTCTGGTCATCAAAGTATGTGAATAACAAGACAAGATTATATTTACATTAGCGTTCAGAAGTTTGGGGTCACTTAGAAATGTCCTTATTTTGTGAAAGAAAAACAGTTTTTTTCAATGGAGATAACATTAAAATAAATGCTAAATCCAGTCTAGACATTGTTAATGTGGTAAATGACTATTCTAGCTGGAAACAGCTGATTTTTAATGGAATATCTCCATAGGGGTACAGAGGAACATTCCCAGCAACCATCACTCCTGTGTTCTAATGCTACATTGTGTTAGCTAATGGTGTTGAAAGGCTAATTGATGATTAGAAAACCCTTGTGCAGGTATGTTAGCACATGAATAAAAGTGTGAGTTTTCATGGAAAACATGAAATGGTCTGGGTGACCCCAAACTTTTGAATGGTAGTGTTTATGGCATCTAATAAACAAAGGATGTCAGTCCCTCTAGTTTGCCTCACTAGTTCCATAATTGCTGACTTTAACTGATGTACTGTAAAGACACTGTGTGTCCAAATCATAGGTGAAGCCATGCAAATGTAAACTTTCCATAAAGGACAGCTTCCTCCAGCTCATAAATGCTGTAGAGAGCCAGACTTCTGTAAGTTAGTGCAGTCTGTTATTCATTGGTCTTTCTGGAGAAAGAAGCTTATTTCTACAGTGATCACTCTGAGCTCAGAACGAACATCAACATGAATACAGCTACCAGGATAATACAGACGCATGATGACAGGGGTATTAATCTCAGTGTACGGCAGTTTCATCCATATCCTTACACCTCAGTGCTCCCAGTTCGTGTTGTGTTTTTCTACAGCTGTAATTCTATTTTTTATAAAGAGTTTGACACTCTTCTTACAGCAACAACAAAGCTCCCTCATATACTGGCATCTTTGTAAAACCTGTGACATTGAGCCTGAGAACAGGTGAGACCAATAGAAACCAATGTTCATTGAAGACCCTGTTTTGGTGAAAATCAAGTTTTTTACCTTTTTAAAATATTGATGTATTGTCTTTTTATGTTTGCAGTCAACAGCATGACTGAACATTTCCACCTTGAAACTGCAGCGTACTGTTGATGGTCTGAAAAACAGATTTAGACACTCAGGATTTCATACTGCACAAACTTATGGAAACTTAATCAATGAATGGAGATTGACTAAAAACAGAAAATATTGACAAAACAACGGTATTAAATATTTCTTGAAGACTACTCCCTTTCTCAAGACAAATGAAGCTGCATTTAATTTTACTTTGGCTCACTACAGAGTAAAAACACACAAGTCGTATGTACAGTACCAGCTGTCTAATTCAAAAAGTCACTCTAGATGTCTGTAGTGTATTCAGGCAAAAATTCACTCATAAGAAGCTGTAGGGGACAACCCCAAGAGGCTTTCTGCATACCTTTGATTCACACAGAATCTTTTCACAGTCTGATGTGTAGCTGTTGAACCATGAAACAGAGTAGACAAACTGTTTCACATTCTGAGGAAATACCTTCTGCAAAAACAACAAGAAAGCACTCAGAGAGCGCTGTACTATGCCAAGGCTGCTCAGTTTTTGTATCATTTCCAACGGCTGAAATCTTGAAAAAATCGTGGCAGAAATCACATCAACATAGAATGTGTCCATTTAATATAGATGTACCCACAAACAAAATGACCTTGCACTGAGCACAGGTGTGTTATGCATGTGTATGTTATGTACGGATACCAAATCACGTGACCTAAATATGTAGTGGACAGTGGGAATTGATGGGACTTAGAAACACCCCCACAATTTAATCAATTGTTCCTTGTATGATTTCTGATGGATAAGTCCTGATAAGTTTGCAGCGGTTGATTTATTGTAGGATCACAATCATGTGATCTTCAGCAGGCAGCTGACATAGTGTTCATTTGTTGTCATAGTTACAGTGACGCCGTGCTGCTATCTCATAATGATACAGAAATCCTGAACAAATCTGTGGATCCAGACTATAAGCTGCATCACTGCCAAAATCTAATCACTTGGTCCTTGTGTAATTTCTGCCCTTCCCTGAAAATTTCCTCCAAATCCGTTGGTCCGTTTTGAGTAATGTTGCTAACAGACAGACAGACAGACAGACAGATTCACAGACAAACCAACACCAACTGTCACATAACTCTGCTGCGTTCCTTGGTGGAGTAATTAAGCGGTTAAAAAAATGACTCTACGAAATCACATATATTGTGTTTTGAAGTAGTATTTCGCAAAACACTTTGAATTAGCAGTTGTTGTTATTTAGTGCCACCACTTTTTAAATCAGTTATTTTGTGATTTAAAGGAAACATAGAATTTGTCTGGTGATGATGCTGTCATTGTTTAAGTTATTGTCACCAGTGCATCCATCCGGTTAGAGGACTGATAAATGGTCCAGCTTTGGTGGATCACTGTGAGGTCTGAAGCTCACAAGTTGTAGAGTTTACTTGCGAATTGCTAATTTCTAGACACATAAGGACTCTTTAGCATCGGTTATTTGATGCTCCATTAAAGGGACAGAACAGCTGTAATTGACTCTGACTGGCTGTGACCTCTCATCAGGCGGCCAGTCTGCGGCAGCTGGAGGAGGAGAACCACGAAGCAGCAGCTCGTCTGGAGGAGGTGGTTTACCGCGGCGATATGCTGCTGGAGAAGATCCAGAGTGCACTGGCTGACATTGCCCAGTCTCAGCTCCGCACTCGCAACGGGGCGCCCAGCCAGCCGTCACCAGCCGAATCCTGACGGGCCCAGCGCCACTTTGGACAATTTCCAGTCATTTCGCTCACATTTTGACTCTTTGTTTTTGCCCTCTGACACCAACCACAAGCCTCAAAACTCTCCAACACAGCTGAACGTGTGCTGGCATGTCAAATGTGTCTGAGTGAAAGGCTAAATGCCGGACTGTTTTCTGTGGATGAGACAAATACGGCTCTTTCACAGGAGTGGATTTGTACCTAAAAAGTTAAGGTGTTCATTTTTTGTGTTCTCTAAGTAGTTCCTCATGAAGAGCATACACTCACAGAAAGTTTAGAAAAAACTTTTTCACAGTTCCACAGAGTCTCATCTGTCATTTTTGTATGTTTTGTGTACAGTACATGTTGTATATTGATGTCTATTGTATATATTTATGAATGAAATAATCATAGCTCATATTCACTCCTCAGTCTGCTTTAAATAGTTACAAGCCTCAGCTCACTGTAACTCCACAGCTGATGAGTCTTTCCTTTTCTCAATAAACTTTGGACAAACACTTTGGGATTTCAAGTACATCGGCGTGATATTTACCTCGACAGCTTATGTTAAATAATGGTTTTCATGCTTCCTTTAACTTTAGTTTTTCAATATAGTTGAATTTCTGTCTCACCAATGTGGATGATGCTGACCGTTCTAGTTATTTGGTTTATTTATCTCACTTCATCATTTCCACTTTCTGGCTTTAAAAGAATCATGATCAGTTATTTCCCAGCAGATAATACGACGCACTCAGTGCTTTTGCTGAAATGATCTCATTTTCACAATTGCCACACTTCTGCTCAACTGACCTCTAAAGGAAAATTTAAAGACCCTTGTGAAAAACATGCATCTTTAAAATGTCAGCTTTTTAAGGAAGTAAGCTCTTTCTTCAGTGTATTTCATGACTTTTAAAGGACAAAAATAGCACAGGGGAAAATAGACTAGACAGCAGATGATGACCTAAAATAAACATATCTGGGAATCTTACAAAATGTAGATTTCACAATGAAAAATTTACATCTAGGCTAAATCCAGTTTGAGATATGTACTATATAATAAAACTGTTGCTCTTGAATTGCATCAACTTCCCAAACACACTACTCTTCAAAAGTTTGGGGTCCCCCCGGCAATTTCATGTTTTCAACAAAGCTCACACTTTTATTCATGTGCTAACATAACTGCACAAGGGTTTTCTAATCATCAGTTAGCCTTTCAACACCATTAGCTAACACAATGTAGCATTAGAACACAGGAGTGATGGTTGCTGGAAATGTTCCTCTGTACCTCTATGGAGATGTTCCATTAAAAATCAGCCGTTTCCAGCTAGAATAGTCATTTACCACATTAACAATGTCTAGACTGAATTTCTGATTCATTTAATGTTATCTTCATTGAAAAAATGCTTTTCTTTCAAAAATTAGGACATTTCTAAGTGACCCCAGACTTTTGAATGGTAGTGTATAGTTTTATGACATCATCTCAGTCTGATTAGACCCTGTAGGTTCACCATTATTTACAAAAACTAATTCAATGCTTAATTTGTGTTTTTTTTTTTAAATATCTGATAAAACATTGCTCCAACTTCTCTTGACAACATAGTAAACCTTCATAAGAAGAAGAGGGATCATTATTTTAACATTTGAAAACCATGTGACTATATTCTGACACAACAGCGATGTGCCATCATCTCGATTTTGTTAAAAACGAAGCTCAGCCGTCTGAATCCATTTAAGACTGAACTTTGCGAAGCCTAGGCTGCTGGCCAGAGAGTTTATAGCCCAAATCTAAATATAGGTGCTGTGTCACAGCTCAGTGGGCCCCATTGATGTGAGAAATATAAAAACAGCCTTGTCTGCTGGACACCACACCCAGACGTGTTAGCAGGGTACACCCTCCTCTCTGCATGTTGACATCATGGCCCGAACAGTAAGAGCTCTCAACCCATCCAAATAAGGAGATTTATGACAGAGAAACTTTACCTTCCAGCGTAACTGCTCTTCTCTGTGTTTTGTCAACAAGATGATGTTGTCTATGCTACAATCTGCATTTTCAGGTGTAATTAAGGTCATTTTTGCTGTATACACGTGTTCTTTGTCCTATAGACCTTTGGGATATACAGTCTACCAGGAAATGAAAGAATCCAGATATATTTCTAAGCGTCACTTATGGGAATATTTGAGGAAACGAGTCAATTTCCTTCAGATTTTATGTGTTGTAAGAATAATGGAACCTGAAAACATAACCTGCCATGACTACTTTTTATTACCTGTGTCCTGACAAGCTGCACTTAGGTCTGTTACAGCAAAATTCTCAGATTTCCCCTCAACAGACAGCTTTCTTAGGATTTAACTGTGGTCCGTCTGTGATCTGTCTATGAGTTGACTGTAATCTTATCATACTTTATGGCGGTTTATCTAGTTTATTGTTTTAAGGATAACGTTCACAGCTCCATAAAATGTCCAGAAGGTCTGAAGAGAGTAGAGTTTTTCTTTCATATTTGTGCAGTAGTGACATTCTTTTAGTTTACTTTCTGATTGATTCTCAGTCAACAATTTTAATTTTAACTGTGCAATACGTGTTTTGATCACAATGTGACCTTTTATTGACCTTAGATACCCTCTTGCTCATATGGTATTAGTATTAATATTTGAATCAAATAATTATTTTACAGTGATATTAATGTATTTCATTCTTTAAAAGTATCAGAATAATGTTAAATAATTTTATTGCACACAGCAAATCCACCAACATGATGTAACAAAGCTTACAACTACTGTAGGTACAGTATATTCTTCATCGCTTCAAATGCTTGCTAGCCAGCTGAACCACAACCCTTGCACGGCGGTTCGGGTCTCCTCATTGGCTGATGCGTCTGTCATTCTCATGTATAATCCGCATATGATTGGAGAGAGGGAAACACGGGCCCCACTTGTCATTGCTGATTGGTTGATGCTAACGTCACTCAGGTGTTACGCCGTTGCGTTGCCAGAACGTCTGATGAGCCCGACGGTGTCAGGAAGCAGCGCTGCTTATTGCATATTTTGTAGGGATAAAGACGGAGAGAGCAACGGATTTTTTCGGCTGGGGACATAAATGAAGACAGTGAAATATTTTTAAATTATTTCAGGTTAGGTTGTTGCCGCCGTCAGAGGACTTTGGTTATGATTTGGCGTTGATATTGGTGATGTTTACTGTGCGGGCTGCTCGGTTCCTCTGAGGGGTAGCCAGTAAGTGGAGCCTCTAGCCTTCAGCTGCCTAAATATTAGGCAAATAACACATTTCATTTCTCCTACTGGGTCGTGGGCTGGCGCCAAGCCAATTTTTGACTCTGGAGCCGGACACGGAGGTAGGTGAAAACGTTTCTTGCCAAATGCTGTTTTATTGTGATGCTGTCTGAAATGTGTTTAACAGAAGCTGACACACACAGACGGTACATAGCAGTTAGCTAGCTGACAGTACACAGCAGCACACTGAGCGAGGGGTTCTGTGAAATAACCTCAGATTATTTAAACCTGTAAGTGTGTCAGCTGTGAATATTGTCTGCTGCTATCAGCCCTGCAGCAGTGGCGGGCAAAGAAGTACAGAGAGCTGAGGTTTGACGGGGTGTCGTCAGTTTAGGTGAGTTGTGAAACCTTAACCACACATCACAGAACTAGTTTAATGCCACATACAGGGTGTTAGACACATTATGAGATAATTACAGTTGAGCTTATACCGGATTAAAAACATTACCTACTATGTTACACAGTATAAAAGGAGCCAAAGATGCACATTTGGCATTAATTTTGTTCACTTGTAATTCACATCATGTGGCATTGATTTTTGACATTAAATTAAATCATTTTTTGTTAATTTCTTTCTAAATTTGAAGCCTCGTGGCAGGAATATTATTGAATCAATCAAACAATTTATGAATTTCAATTATTTAAAGGTTCAAGTGACTGTTTAGAATCGGCTTTATTGACAAAGTGTGTCTACACATACCAGGCTGTGGTTTAGCTTCAAATAAACAGAGAGCTGAAGCCAGAGGTGTCAAACTCATTTTAGTCAGCCCAATTTGATCTTGAGTGGACCAGACCAATAAAATCTTAGCATAATAACCTATAAATAACTCCAAAATTTTCCTTTGTTTTAGCGCAAAAAAGTATGTTCAGAAAATGTTCATATTTAAGGAATTATCTTTGTACAAAATATTGTGAACAACCTGAAATTTCTTAGGAAAAATAAGTGAGATTTCAACAATATTAAGCCTCAGTTTATCATTTGTGTATCACAACTTCCAGATCACAGTGTCGACAAAGGAACACAACACTTAAGTCACACGTATCTGGAACTGAATGATATAGTGTTTTACTTTATGATCAAAACGACAAAAAAGGAAGACAAAAATCAACAAAATATTACAAAAACGAGCTGCAAAGCAACAAAAAAATAGACAAACGACACAAGTGAGACAAAAAAATACACAAAACAACAAAAACAAGACAAAAGGGAAACAGAAAAAGACAAACGAGAAACAAAAGGACAAAAACATGAGACAAAAGACAAAAGTCAGACAAAAAAACAAGACAAAATATTACAAAAAGAGGCACAAAATGACAAAAGAACAATGAACAATCTAGTATTTAACTTTATAATTATAATAATAATAATACATTTTATTTGTATAGCGCTTTTCAAAACACTCAGACACTTTACATATAAAATCAGCAAACATTAAAATAGAGGAACATTATGATTCCTTTTGATCATTATGAACAAAACAACTTGTTGGGGTCTAGAGATTATTTTAAATTTATAGTTTTACAAATTTAAAATTTGCAGTTAATGTCTTCTCTGTAATTTTTACACTTTACAAAGTCGTCCTGTGGGTCGGATTGGACACTCTGGAGGGACGGTTTTCGCCCGCGGGCCACATGTTTGACACCCCTGGCTTAAGCCAATATATGTTATTTTAGTGTTTGGATTTCAGTGTGTGTGTGTGTGTTTGTAGAACGTGTATAAGAGCACATGTGTATGCATCCCTTTCCCCTCCCGGGCGTCATGACTGAGTCCTTTCATTCAGGACGGAAAGGGTTTCCTGTGCAGTCACTTACAGTACTTAAAGGGTGGAGTGTGTCTGTGTGGGACTCACTAACTGGAGAATTTCACACCAGATGGAGAAATCAACCTTTTAAGGATAAAAAAAAAAGTTTCACTCTGGAACTTCTGCCAGAAATTGAAGTGAAACCCAAATATTTGAACTCTCAGCTCATTACTAGCCAGGTCAGACTGTGAATTCCAGAGTTTCAACAGGAGCAATATTTTATTGTAAGTTAGCTGTTGTTGGTTGTTGACTATTATAACTTATGACACATAATAACTACATAATAATCAACAGATCTCAGCTCTTTTCATTAGGGATGTAGTTTCTTATCTGTGGTTGAAACTTCTTTGAGAACTGTTGATTATACAGTTGTAGTAGGAGTATGTGGGACACCGTGTCTTTAAAAAATACTTCATAAGAATGTGTTATCTTTAATTTTGGGGTGTATGTTTCACTATATGAAAGCCTGGCACATTAAACCCAAACAACCTGCATGGCTTAGTACCGTTAACACTTCCTTTCAAGTATTAGAAGGACATTAATATATTTTATGGGACTATAATGTATATTTTGTGCAGTACAGTTCTAGTACATTTCTTTAAAACTTGTCTTTGGTAGCACATGCTTTAATGAAGTCATTTCTGGACTCGTTTTCTAAATAGTGAAGCTGCTTTTGTAGTGATTTCCTTTTAAGTGCCTGAGTGTTGCAGCCATATTTGTTTAGCCGTCAGGTGGATCTGGTTAACATCTTGCCAAACTCAATCCCTTAAGGCAGAGTTTAAGGCCTGGCTGTCTCAGCTGTGATGCAACTGTTTGAATGATGCTTCGTTTTCCACCTTGGTGAGAAAATAAAACTCACTGAGGGCGATGCTACAGCTGTTACTGCCAGGCCTTTCTACGGAACAGATCCAGAGACAGTCTCAGCAGGAAAAGCATGTTTGCGGAACGTAGCTGCTTTTTTATATGTTGCTAAATGTTGCTAATTTGGTTATCTAGATTAGATTGTTCCTGTTTTGACTTGAGTTGTTTGCTTTTAAAAGGTGGCTAAAAGTGTATGTATAACTCAATCAGAATGGTCAAGGATTAACAACTCATTGATCAAACCACTTTGAAAGAACTGAGTAGAATAGATGACACTTAACAGGATTATTTTTGCCTAATATGCACAGTGGATTGGTGGTTAGCACTTTGCAGCTCAAAGATCCCCAGTTCGCGTCCTGGCCTTCCCGGGATCTTTCTGCATGGAGTTTGCATGTTCTCCCTGTGAATGTGTGGGTTTCTCCAGCTTCCTCCCACAGTCCAAAAACATGCTGAGGTTAATTGGTGATTCTAAACTGTCTGTAGGTGTGAATGTGAGTGTGATTGTTTGCCTCTATGTGTAGCCCTGTGATAGACTGGTGACCTGTCCAGGTGTCCCTTGCCTTCACCCTAAGTCAGCTGGGATAGACTCCAGCCCCCCATGACCCTAATGAGGATTAAGCGGTGTATAGATAATGGATGGATGGATTTTAGCCTGATTTAGTTGAGCCACTTTCAAGGAACATGGCCCTGTTACTATGCAATGCTGGTTTATCAGTAACTCTGGTGCTCTTCCTACTATGACAACAGTGATGTTAAAATGTCTGTTACATAAAGGCCCATTTCATCAGCTTCATAATGATAATAATAGCCTTACAAACATTCTTTCCAGCTAAACAACAAATTATGCTCATCACTGTTTAGCAAAGGAAGCCTTACTGTACAGTATTAAGAATATTTAATGTATGTATTTGGGAAAATGTGAGTAAAATAGAAATTTATGGTTAGAATTATCAGATTCAGGCTACATGTGTGAATAGCAGTATTCCATACCGCTCCATGCATTTTCATTCACTCCCAAAGACAACTCATATTGACATTTCACTGACATTTCTTTGGAAAAGTATGCAGCTTGCAGTGCCTATCTATAACATTTTTAATTTGTACATTTTCTTTTTAGTCCAGCCCCAGTGTGAGGTACTACACAGGATTATCAAGGTAGTCAGTGACTGGAGAAGAATCTGAAGTGACAGAGGAAATGTCCTACAACTACATTAGTACAGCAGTTCACCACACAGCATTCTGCACAAGCTGAGTGACCTTAATTAGCAGTTTTTAATCAAAAAGGACACAAGTACCTGGTTAAGCTGTGCGCCTGTTAGCTTAGCGTTGTGAGGTGCATTTTCATGCACAGCACACTGAGGGTCTTAGTAAGCAACATCACATGAGAGCACCAGAACTCCAACAGTCTGCTTGTGCTGCTTTGTGTTTGTTCAGTTTTTATTAGTGAGCTCAGCTTCCTACCTGTGCTGTATGCAGGGAAATCAGCACACACCTCAGTAACTCAATACCCCTGGTTAGCCAGTGTCCCTGTTTTCCTCCCAAACTAAGCAGCATGCAGCAATTATTCAGAGATTTTTTTTCCTCAGAAGTCAGGAGTCAGGAAGTGTCTTGTTGTTGTGGGATTGTTGGGGCCAAAACGGGAAAAGGCCCGGTGACTAGACGAAACATGGCTGCTATCTCTGGACTGCAGCGCTGTTTTATCTCTTTGTGAGCCAATCAAGCCTATTCATACCTTTCTGATGGCGTACTGCTGAAATGTTTTGATGATATACACATCCACCCTCATTCTTGGCCCCTCTTACATAATACGTTCACAGTCTGAGCTTTCTGATATTCTATTAGTTTTCAGTTCAATTCACTTTTATTTACGCTACCGTTCAAAAGTTTGGGGTCACCCAGACAATTTCATGTTTTCCATGAAAACTCACACTTTTATTCATGTCCTAACATAACTGCACAAGGGTTTTCTAATCATCAATCAACCTTTCAACACCATTAGCTAACACAATGTAGCATTAGAACACAGGAGTGATGGTTGCTGGAAATGTTCCTCTGTACCCCTATGGAGATATTCCATTAAAAATCAGCTGTTTCCAGCTAGAATAGTCATTTACCACATCAACAATGTTTAGACTGGATTTCTGATTCATTTAATGTTACCTTCAATGAAAAAAACTGCTTCTCTTTAAAAAATAAGGACATTTCTAAGTGACCCCAAACTCTTGAATGTCATCTCACAACATGTCATCTCATAGCGCTTCACATAGTAAACCTTACACATTTTAAACAGAGAAACCCAACAAATGGAAAGTTTAAAAGGAATAAAAATGAAACTTTTAGTGCTTCATTGCGTTCTTTTACGTCATCATTGGTGTTTGTTTTCTATTCAGACAACCTACTACCACTTGTGGCCTCCACCTCACTAGAATGTGAGTGCTTCTTCCGCTCTGTGTGGTTTTTATTCCTCCCACTCGAGGGCCACACATCACTTTCAATTTGACAATATGTGGCCTTGTAGAGAAAATACTTCTCAAATGTACGGTCGCAGAAATATGTTTAAATTTCAAGCTGTTTCTTCTGGATTAAATACAGCTCTAATGTGATGTAGTGTCCTTGTAAATGAATGATGGGCTTCTTCATTCTCCTTATAATCGCCATCCAGTGTCTCTGTAGCTGACAAGTACATTTCCAGGATGTTTGTCCGTCCTCATTGTTTGCTTTTGTTTTAGAGTCGGCAGTCTGAACCAACACTGTAAAAATGCAAAGGAATGCATGCTGAGAAAGGTCTGTGAAGATGTCTCTGATAAGTTCCTGGAATGAAACCTTGCAGATCATGAGCCATGCAGCACATGATTCACAGTCCCTGTTCTGAGGACACAGGAATATTTTTGAAGCAGAGATCTTACTTAGGCAGCTCCTATTAGACTGTTCCAGTGCTGCACTCGTTAACATGGACGCATACTGATCATTAACTTTTACCCTGTTTAACTTCCTCAGAATCAAATCAGAATAGAAAGGCAGGTTTACATTATCAGTGTGAGCTGAAAGTCTGCCATCTTAGTCTAGTATTCGTGTGTTGTGTGTCGAGTTGAAGCCAGTGTTTGTGATGGCTGCTTCTTCTTTTGCTCCTAGCACTATGCTGATTAATCGTCTTGGCTGAAACCGCCCCCAATATTAGCTATTTACCAACACATTATATTGGCAGCCGACAAGGAACAAGAATTACTCAGCAGAAATGTCTGAGGTAATTTTGAAAGTCTGTCCATTGTATAGTTTGTACATTGATTTGCCAGTTTGTCCTGCTTAGTTTATATCTTGGTCAGAGAAGGTCTGTAATGAACAAATTACATTTACAGAATCTTTATTACTCGTCGTGTTTACTATAGTAAACATTATGAGTACAGTTCAGTGCCACACTTCAGTTTTGGCACTGAACCGTTTTTAAAGCACCAATACTGATCAGAATTGTTCATTTTTTACTTTTTATCCACCTGGTCGGACACACTGATTTAAGCTGTGATCCACGGCTAGACTGTTGATTCCTCTGTTAATGGACTGACTCTAGATATTGTTGAGGACAGACACACAGGTAGTGCATCAGGCCCATAGCTGTCAGTTAGCAAACTCTCTGTACTACTGACTCCTACTGCTCTGGTGGGACGCCTGCAGTGGGATCCAGATATGTATTTGCTCTTAAATTAGGCGTATTTGTTTTCTCCAAAGCAGGCATCTACCAATCTAGCACTGCTTGTAAAGAATATACTTACTCTTTACTACATGTGTATGCATGTGATGCAGTACTTTTAATGCAGTGTTGATGTCATAGATAGGCACGCAGGTTGGTATGTAGACAGGTACATAGTTAGAGGACATTCTTTTCCACAGTGGGTGCACACATAACACAAACAAGTACTACATACAGACTTGGACAAAAGGTTTTCCAGGACCGATTAATCACACAACAGAGACAAATCCACACACCGACACCACACACCACAGCTTTTTTCTTTTTTTTCCAGCACAAGTGGGTTATTTTTTTAAAGCTTGGACGACTATAAGAATAAAATTTGCGTGATATTCAAACTCCAAATGATGAAATAATTGCTCATATTACTCTCACTTGTGTACAATAATATCAGTTGTCCAGTCATAGAGGATGTGGGATGTGTCATCACAGCTCAGGTGTAAATATAGGTGAGTTCAAACTGTCACTTTTATCTGAGGGACAGTTTGTTGTTGAAACATTGCTGTGACCGTGTAGAATTCAAGAAGATTCATGAACGTGTGCAGGTACGGTTGTTGCGTTTTAAAGGGTTTTTTTTTGTTTGTTTTTTTATTATTATTTTATTATACAAAGAATATTTGGATGTGCTCATGCCTCCTGATGCTATTGTAAACCTCCCATGCATCCAGTTAAACCCCTACTTGGCAGCAGAGAACAAATATTTGTTGAAACGGTTTGTTAGGGAGGTTGCACATATCTGCCTTTACCCTCCACAGGCCAACAGTGGAGTTTATCAGTAACGTAGAGTGCAGCGAGTAGACAGGTCCCACACTACGTGAAACAGTGGTTCAGCAGGTGAATGGACTGGTGTGCACAATCTGATCTTTCATTGTTCTTTCTTTGTGTTACAGGATAGTATGGCCATGACGGGAGGGACTGCAGCCGCCCTTCCCATGAGCAACCACACCCGAGAGAGGGTGACCGTGGCCAAGCTGACACTGGAAAACTTCTACAGCACTCTGCTCACGCAGCATGAGGAGCGAGAGATGAGGTAAAACCACCTGAGTCATTATGAAATCTACTCTTTTTTTACCTAACCTGCTTTAAATACATGTTGATGTAGCTAATCCTTTCTTTGAGTGTAAAAATCTCATGTTTTTTAACAAAATCTTCAAGAAACAAAATTGTTTATTGTTTTATTTTTTGGCCATTGCACATAATGGTCTCCTCATGCAGTAAAAGCTGTTTGTGACCTTTACCTCAGTTACTCTCTGCATGTAAATGTAGCACTTGTTCAAAGCATCAAGTGACACTCTGTACTGGCTTTGAAATGGGAACAGTGCAGAGCTGGTTCATCCCAGGTGTGAGCACAACAAAGGCCATCTCATAAGCTACCACTTCTGTTCTCATGTTACCTGAGAACTGATCTCTAGTGCAGGGAACATGGCTTAGAGCCTGCTGTAAAAGACAGCTGATCCAGTGTTTACATCCAGCTGTCAAGATCTGACATGTTTCAGCTCATATTCTCTCTCCCTTGGTGTTTCTGCATCAACATTTCTCAATTATTTATTAAAAAAACAAACAAACAAACAAACAAATTGAATTTTATGTGTTATTTGTGTAACCTTTTAAAGACTACATTGCATTTTTTTTAAATTTCCAGGCAGAAGAAGCTGGAGAAGGCCATGGAAGAGGAGGGTTTGCCAGATGAGGAGGTACAGTTTATAGATATCAAAATGTTGCAGAAAAAGTTCTTGTTTTCTAATTAGCTTTATCTTTTTGGTGAGATAACTCAGTGTCACTTGTGTTTTGTAGAAAGTAATGCGGCGCTCTCAGCATGCCCGTAAGGAGACGGAGTTTTTGCGACTGAAGAGGACGCGACTGGGTTTGGATGACTTTGAGTCTCTTAAGGTCATCGGCCGAGGTGCTTTTGGAGAGGTACGTTAAAAGAAGCTTTTGTAAATTTTGTAAAAATTGACAGCCAGAAGTCAAATCAAGGCCATCAGAAATGTGTGTGGTTTCACCTGTGTTGATTTGACTCTTTGCACTTTTAACACAGCGCTGCTGCAGTGTGACTTTCATATCCTGTGTGTGATACTTTCAAATCTTTATATTTATACGCTGCCTTCAAGCAATGGAATCACAGTTAGGTTACATACAAAAACATTTCATGTGATTTTAACTGTGATGTCTCCTTCAGGTACGCTTGGTACAGAAGAAAGACACGGGGCACATTTACGCCATGAAGATATTGAGGAAAGCAGACATGCTGGAGAAAGAACAGGTAACATTCTGTCAGTGTTGCAGTTCTCAAGGATGTTGAGGAATTTTAGACTGTTAAAACTGCTGCTGCTGCTGCTGCCTTCATGATCTTGTACTCTAAGTGTCCACTCTACCGTCTCCCTGCAGGTTGCTCATATCCGGGCTGAGAGGGATATTCTGGTGGAGGCGGATGGTGCCTGGGTGGTCAAGATGTTCTACAGCTTTCAGGACAAGAGGAACCTCTACCTCATCATGGAGTTCCTGCCTGGAGGTTTGTACTGATACCTTCACATTAATAATACACTGCCCGTCCAAAAAAAAGACTCACACATTCTAATATTTTGTTGTGGACTGCCTTTAGTTTTGAGTACGGCACTCATTCACTGTGACATTATTTCGATAAGCTTCTGCAAAATCACTGCATTTATTTCTGTCTGGAGTTGGATCTTGTACTGATGATGGGAGCACATCATGCTCCCTGATCCACTCATTCTCAACATGAGCCCCATGAGTCCTGGCATCGTCGTCTTGGAACATCTCTGTGTCATCAGGAAAGAAAAACTTCATTGATGTAAAGACCTGGTCATTCAGTATATTCAGGTAGTCAGCTGACCTCATTCTTTGGGAACATAACGTTGCTGAACCTGACCAACCCCACATCATAACCCTAACCCCCACAGGATGGTAGGCACTAGACATGATGAGGGCATCACTTCATCCACCTCTCTTCTTACCCTGATGCCCCCATCACTTTGGAACAGGGTAAATCTGGACTTGTCAGATCACATGACCTTCTTTCATTGCTCCAGAGTCCAATATTGATGCTATGTAGCAAACTGAAGCCTTTTTTCTGATTAGCCTCATTGATCAGTGGTTTCCTTACAGCTACAGCTGTTTAGTCCCAATCCTTTGAGTTCCCTTTGCATTGTGCATGTGGAAATGCTCTTACTTTCACTATGAAACAGGTCTACTGTTGATTTCCTTCGATCATCTAAGAGTTTGTTCCAACCACATTTATTTCTTGAAGATGATGGTTCTCCACTATCCTTCAGGTTTTAATAATGTGTTGGATGGTTCTTCACCTGATTTCAGTAGTTTCAGAAATCTCCTTAGTTGTTGTCTTTGCTTGATGCAGGCCAATAATTTGACCCTTCTGAGACAGATTAACATCCTTTCCATGACCACAGGGTATGTCTTCCTACATGGTTGTTAAAGAAATGAGAAGCTCCTCGCTGCATCAGCTAGGGTTAAATAAGTTGTTGCAGCTGAAACATATTCATCTCTGCAGTAAAGATCCAATGGAAGGATCTTATCCATTTGCTTTGTTAAATCCAAGTGGTGACAGTTTTTTGGACAGACAGTGTAGTTCTGTGTGCGAGGATCACAAATGGCAGTTCAATGTTTCTACTGTTACTATGTCAGCTTTTCGATGTGGACTGCTTTTCAAAACTCTGTTTTTTTATACTCATGCACTGATGTCCTGTGATAAATCTCGGATATTAGACGTGCTAAGAGAGATTTTTATTTGTAGAAAGAAAAGATGTTGTGGGTGACTTTTTCCTAAAGTTCTGACCTTGTTGCCAGGCGACATGATGACGCTGCTGATGAAGAAGGACACTCTGTCTGAAGAAGCCACGCAGTTCTACATCGCAGAGACGGTTCTGGCCATCGACTCCATCCACCAGCTGGGCTTCATCCACAGAGACATCAAACCAGACAACCTGCTGTTGGATTCCAGAGTGAGAACACAAACACATGCACACATTTTTACTGCTGCAGTCGTGACCTTCAACATGACAGAGAAAAGAAATGCAGAGAGAAATTTCATGACTGTCGCAGAGTGTAGTGCGTCACTGATCAAATGCATACTATCTCACAGGGACATGTGAAACTGTCAGATTTTGGCCTTTGTACGGGACTCAAGAAGGCTCATCGGACTGAGTTTTACAGGAACCTGACGCACAACCCGCCCAGTGATTTCTGTGAGTTGCACATTTAATATACACAAGAAAATTCAAGCACTAATGTAACAAATGTGCACAATTAAAGGTAGTAACTTCCACCATGACCTTTATCTGAAAATACTTTTTCAGATGCTAAGCAACAGGTTCTGATTCAGAGAGACACGCTGTAGCTTTTGAAGTAATATTTTTCTCTTCTATTTCCTTTCCTGCTTCGTTAAGCCTTTCAAAATATGAACTCCAAGAGGAAAGCAGAAACCTGGAAGAAGAACCGGAGGCAGCTGGTAAGGCTTTAGCGTTTTACTGCTTTATTCTAAGGCACATAGGGAGCCAATAGGTCAAAAGAAACTAGGGGTGCAGATGCTGGTTGAAGCATGAATAAGAATGAAATAAACATCAGAAAGTAGCTTCAAACAATACAGAAAAAAATGGACACAGCAGCTTCTAATATCTACGTCTGCATAGCTTTGACATGAGTGGACACGTTTAGCTGGTCAGATTTTATAGTTGAATGTATAGAATTTTATTATATTCCTGTAGTCCTATATATTCCCATAATTCTGTGTGACTTTCAGGCTTACTCCACTGTGGGGACTCCAGACTACATCGCTCCTGAAGTTTTCATGCAGACGGGGTACAACAAGCTGTGTGACTGGTGGTCTCTGGGTGTGATCATGTATGAAATGCTCATCGGTAAGAATGCATTTGTCTGAATTTGAGACACACTAATATAAGTGAGCAAATTATACATTTATAAGTAGTCAAAAGGCAGCATTGTGGATGACACAGCAGCTTTTTGGTTATTTGATTTTCATTATTTTAATGTTTTATCATTACATTAATGCTGAGAAGTTTGTATAAAAAACATCTGAAAAAACTGCAGGTAAGCTTAGGGGAGCTGTAGGGTAAATATTCTAAAAGCTCATGTATAATGACCAAACGGCTGTAAAAATATGATTATTAAAGTGAAATTAAACTATACAGCTGCCACAATTATCTGCCAGGTAGCGTTTGCCAAAGTTAGCTTAGCCTGTCACAAAAGTTGGTAATTTCAACTACTGCAGATGAAACTGTACCACAACGTTTTGTAAAAAAATACGATTGTTGCTACTCTCCAGGTTACCCACCGTTCTGCTCGGAGACGCCGCAGGAAACGTACAGGAAGGTTATGAACTGGAAGGAAACTCTCGTCTTCCCACCTGAAGTCCCCATATCAGAGAGGGCCAAAGACTTGATATTAAGGTATTGGATGTAGTGTGATTGTGTGTCTCTGTATGTAGCCCTGTGATAGACTGGTGACCTGTCTAGGGTGAACCGTGTCTTCACTCTAAGTCAGCTGGGATAGACTCCAGCCCCCCTGCAACCCTACTGAGGAGAGAGCGGTGTATACATGATGGATAGATGGATGGATATTCAAGTGAAACAGTTTATATCGAAAGCATTCTGATTCCAGCTGATCAAATGTGATGATTTGATGCTTTTTTTTCTGTTTAATATCACTGTGAACTGAATCTTCTTTTACAAAGTCCTTCCCTTGTAAACTGTGACAAACACCTTTTTAGCATTTTGTGCCATTTTATATGTAATAAGTTAATAAATGATTTAAATTGATAATTAAATTTGATGTTAGTTGCAGTTTGTGTATATATTTGTGACTGTAAACTAATAAATGTGCAGTACATGCATGAATGCTGTCACACTAATTGGAACAGTATAATCACTTGTAATGTAGATGCATGCGGTTTTCCCAAGAGCTCTTTACCAGTCTCACGTGAAGATCAAATGCCCAACATGTTGCAACTATCAGGAGCAATTTCCTCAGTCATAATAATCTCTGTGTAAAGGTTCGTCAGGTGGTTTTATTATCCCTGTACTGTTTGTGTGTTTCAGGTATTGCACAGATGCTGAGAACAGGATCGGAGCTGTGAGTGTGGAGGAGATCAAGAGTCATCCGTTCTTTGAGTCGGTGGACTGGGAGCACATCAGGTAGAAAAACAAGAAAAGTGACTCCACTGTGAGGGAAACACAATCCCTTGGCTTAAATGGAAAGGCACCCGTGTTAATTATGCAACATCATTTCTGTCTCTGATTCCTCCACAGGGAGCGGCCAGCCGCCATCTCCATTGAAATCAAGAGTATCGACGACACCTCAAACTTTGACGACTTCCCTGAATCAGACATCCTTCAGCCAGGTTTGTCTTGTGAAATATTCTACACTCCCTAATCAGGAGCACTATCCCCGAGTCACATTCATACAGCATGAAAAACCACAGATGAGTGATGCAGATGGTCAACAACAGAGCTGTTGTTGAGCTGAAAACAAACATTTTATATTTCTATGTGAGCCGTAGCTGTTCTTATTTGTATAATGACTGTAAACGTGTAGAGATGTCATGCTCTGTTGTGCCCCCAAAGTGGTATTTTAAATTTTAAAAATCCTGCTTTTGTTTTCTGTGTTCGTGAACAGCCAACGCGACGGAGCCAGACTTCAAGTCGAAGGACTGGGTGTTCCTCAACTACACGTACAAACGCTTCGAGGGTCTGACTCAGCGAGGCACCATCCCCACATACATGAAGGCAGGGAAGGCCTGACACGCTCACACGGGAAGGCAGCGTCACGGAGAAACAACAGACGTTTACGGACACAGGGTCGGGCCCTGGAGCCCCGCTGGTGCTGAAGGCTGCGCTGTCAGCCTCTCAGTCTAAATTTAACCCTCATCACAAGTTATTTAGGTCTGCTCAGCCGCCGCAAGAACGCCAAGAGCTCGGAAATTAAGGAGCGTTACCACATTACCTCGGTTGTTTATATCGTATACACGTGCCGTCTTTAGCCATAGCTCTCAGGCCAGCTCACTAACTAGGACACTAAATCAGCATATCTGCATGTTCAGCGGCATATTGCTTCTGGAGATGATTTTTTTTACTGCCTAACGGTGACGGTGGGAATGAGGCTTGAATACAAATCACTGCTTCGACATCTTCACATCTATAGTTTCTACAGTGGTGGCTAAAATGGCTCAGATGCAAACTGAGTCTTTGATATTGAAGACAAGCTCTATACACTGCAGTCAGACTCTGGATCCGAACAGGGATGCCTCAGTTGCAGTAACTCGTATTCTACTACTTTAAAGAAAGTCCCAGCATGACTTTGAGTGTTTTTGTTCACTTTCTGCTGTGTATTTAAGACTGCAGCCATTTATATTTAAATTGCAAGGGAAAAAATAGATTTCTTTTTAGTTTTAAGCAACTTGTTTTGGTGAATCAGTCATATGTTATGTCAAGGGCAAAAACTACTGGAGATACAGCTGGGAAAGGTTGTTTTTAGCAAAAAGCAAGTTAGTAAAGTGCCCATGGATCCCACTGAAAACTCAGTTGGCATCAAGACTACACAAATGTTTAGAATGTTGAGAGTTACAGCATGTTATGTTCTGTATTAATCACACGGTCTTAGGCTAGTCTTGCGCTATCATTGTGACTTTAATGGAAAAGTGACCAGGATGTTTATTCAGATATGAGGACGACACATTCAGATGTTGTCAGATAAACAGAATGGAGCACGTTTTTGTCTTCGTCTTATGTCCACGAGCAGCTGACATGGAAGAATAACTGCAATTCTTGGGATTTCTGTACAGTTTTTTTTTTTTTTTGTAGAAGAAAATTTTGCATCCTCTTCTGCTTCAAGGTTTCCTAGCAGTTAGCTCAGTTAGCAACTGTTTTTATTTCCAGCTTCTACGGTTTATTACACCCAACCTCTACGTTCTGTTGTCACAATGTAGCCTCGTTTATTTGCTCCAGAGTAGTCAATGGAGAGACAATTAAGTCAGATTTTCTCTTTTTTTTTGGCAACCTTTCAAGAGTTTGCTTCAAAATTGCCTAACAGATATGAAAACGTGGCCACTGTAGAAATCTTAGCATACTGATGTTAGCATTTAGCTTCAATTTAAAGCCTCAAAGAACCTCTGGTATAGCTTTATACTCCAATTTACTTTATCAGTATGATTCTACAAATACAAGTCAGTCAGAATTTGTTATCCTGATTGTTTTTACTCATAGCGATGAATGAGGCTGAACTGAAAGTGTTTTGGCTGCTTGGCACTGGTTTCAAGTGACTTCTCTCAAAGCTTTAACAATCTGTGACTGCATCAAAGGATCGAAAATATACAACAAATGAGCAAACACTCAAATCATGCTGGAATCCTTCTTTAATCCTCATGCTAGTGATACACGGCACGTCTTTGTGGAGGCTCAGTGGGGTAACACCACCCCGGCGCTACTGCTCTTCTCACAGAGGAACAACTAGTTGCCAGGAAACATGTAAATGCTGTTTACCCTGTGCTTGACATCCGTTACTGCAGAGTGTTGCCCATTCACATTGCCAAACAAACTGCTGAGTGCGCCCCTTCCCTTCGGAGCCGCTTGTTTTGTTCAGATCAATGCTACAGTAATTGATATTTCCCCTCATTTTACTTCTAATCAGTCCAAGGCCCAATTACTTCCTTCTTAGATGGACAAAACATGCAAAGTGCCTTTTAAAAATAGCTAATAAATATTTAACCAGATATTTAGCTGTATTTTAGCAGAGATTAATCAGAAGGCATTCGTTAAAGTTAGATTCAAAATACAGAAGCCGTTTGACTGAGGGAAGTAGCAACAGGGAAAATTCTAAGAAGGCTGGGAAGGGAAAAGCTTTATTGGTAAACTAAAATAAATATAAAGATCTGATGTGTCAGTTATATTTAATGTCTGCAGAGTGATAAAGCATATGTGAAGTAATAAAGGTGATAAAAGAGCAAAGAAACAAAGGCAGTAAAGGACAGCAGGTGTTTATAGGGTAGATATTGGACCAGGAGGCTCATAAAAAGGTAAGGTGTCAGTGAAAACACAATGAACAATCTGTCTTTCTCAAGGAAGGATGAACGTAAATTAGATACGAGAAACTACATAAAAGTAGATGAACACGGTGGATCTGTTAGAGGTGTGTTTCATTACTCTCAAGTTCCTTCATTAGTTGTTCATTTTCAATCCATTGGATGTATTTAATGTCTTTCTTTCTCCAAAGAAGGAGAACCTTCATGTAATTTGAGGCCTGTTTTTCTCAGCAAATCAAACCATTTAACCAACATCAGAGTTGTGACTAGGCACAGAAGAGTTACCAAAGAACTCTGATCATCACATGTCGTGATCTGTACACAAATTTAGATGTAGCTGTCGCTTACTGCACTTAACTTAAAACTACCTTACAAGAAAACACCTTTCCAAGAGAGCTAACGTCGGCTATGGAATAATTTGCCATTTCTATTTCTACACTTGTGAGAAAATGAGAGTGCATGGATGGCTGTTTCTCAGTTAGGATGTCTGTTAAGTGTCGGGTTATAAATGTACATACAGGAAACTTACTGTACCACAAGTAAGCTGTAGCCATCACAGGAGTCCCATGTTCAACTGCTTGTGGTGCTATTTCTGAGGGATTTATTGGGAAAGTAAGCGGTCTAGCAGTTTGATTAGAGTGAGTCACTATAATACCCATGCAAGTCTCTTTTATTTTACCTGCTTATTTCATTCACATAGTCCTGCTGAAAATCAAGACTGACAAAACGTACAAACTATGTTTGACTGATGAGGGATTTTGAAGGCAGATATGTGTATATTTTTGTATTATTTATTCTTTTCATGTTTTCCGTGAAGGTGTTGATGAATTGGATTTTTGCCAATGTTTACTATATTTAAATTGGAGGATTTTCATGTTATTTCTTTGACCTAAAATTTAAAGGGGCACTCCAGCTTTTGTGTAAAGTGAAGAAGCAAAAGAAACTTGATGCAGCAGATGCCAAGATATCTTGACTTTCTGTCTCTATAGACAATGTTCTAAACCAGTGAAGCCCACGTCTCACAGTGCAGCTTGATAATGGTTTTCACTACATTCTTTCCATCTGCTCATGTCTTCCAAACTCCACACCTGTTTGTAAAGCTTTCTGTTCACTATTTGTAGTCACTTTGACATCTGGGTAACTTTTTTTTCCAGGCTTTGCTCCCTCCTTAGCAGACATCATATGACTGTATTCACTAGAGCCTGACTGATGTACACTGCTGTTGAAAAATTTGGGGTTACTTAGAAATATCCTTATTTTTGAAAGAAAGGCAGCTTTTTTCAATGAGGATAACATTAAATGAATCAGAAATACAGTCTAAACATTGTTAATGTGGTAAATGACTATTCTAGTCATGGAAAACATGAAATTGTCTGGGCGACCCCAAACCTTTGAGCAGTAGTGTATAAATATAAAAAATATCACAACATAATGCAGGAAGAGATGCTTGGGATAATTTGGAAATGGTTTCATCAAATAGTTTGTCCAGCAGAACAGTTCCAGCTCCATTCTTTACAAAACTATCAGCACTGTCTGCAGCACATGTAGCACTTCACAGTTTAACAGATGGTGGTGCGGAGTCAAGCTTTGTCCACTCAGTAAATTGATAACTACTTTATGAAATGCACTGCTTGAAAGTTAACAAACAATGACCCCGTCGTTTCTCCTTTTTAATCCAACATACTGTACACTACCATTGAAAAGTTTGGGGTCACTTAGAAATGTCCTTATTTTTGAAAGAAAAGCATTTTTTTCCAATGAAAATAACATTAAATGAATGATAAATCCAGTCTAGACATTGTTAATGTGGTAAATGACTATTCTAGCTGGAAACAGCTGATTTTTAATGGAATATCTCCATAGAGGTACAGAGGAACATTTCCAGCAACCATCACTCCTGTGTTCTAATTCTACATTGTGTTAGCTAATGGTGTTGAAAGGCTAATTGATGATTAGAAAACCCTTGTGCAGTTATGTTAGCACATGAATAAAAGTGTGAGTTTTCATGGAAAACATGAAATTGTCTGGGTGACCCCAAATTTTTGAATGGTAGTGTATATATTATAGAAAATCAGCTGATGTAATGATATCTGAATTTTTTACTCCCTGAAAACTGTTATTGGTCAGACTGAGCAAACCTCTCATGACAAGTAAACTGAACTTGATTTGTTCATTTTGGTGGAGTGCCCCTTTAACCAGGGACAGAAAATGCCTTGAAATATAAGCCAATCAGTCTTCATCATATCAGACAGACACCATTGGATAATTCAAATGTATGGGTCTAATCCAAGTACAAATGTAATCAAAACTAAGACCGGGTTGCAACAAGGCCTCACTGGAGGACAGTAGCAGTACAGATGCATGATGGGGGTTTTAGCTGATGGCTACCACTGCAGCTTCCCGGCTGTGTCTAATCACTGGAACACACAGACACAGCCTGGAAAAAGCTCAGCTGCTGTATTCCTCACTTCAGATGGTTCATGGAAAACTTGTGTGTGACTGAGTGTGAGTGTGTAACTGCAAAAAATGACATTTTCACCAAGTACATATCCAGAGCTTTTTGTTGTGAGGTGATGTGTCACCACCTTCAATGTCAAACTCATGTTCTGTTTTGTAATAGAAAAATTACCACACTTACTGTTTCTTCATCAGAAGTAGATGGAAATGGAGGGTAAACTACTGTGTTTGGGATCCTTACAATTCTCTCTATATATATTTAAGATAACTTGAAATCCATTACTGTGTCACTTTATCTAAAGGGAGTTAAATTATTGTGACTTCAATTTTCCACGAGGTGGAGGAGAGTTCAGGAGAGGTTTCACTTTGATCATATGTGACTAAGCCGGACAATTCATGTGTGAAGGACCAAACCAGCTCACTGACTCAGCCTGTGTGTTGTTAGGCACATCACTGTCACATAATGTTTCACCATGAATGAAACATTATGCATTAACTAAGAGAGCAGGGAAAAGTGTATATATCCTGTTAAAAAAAAAAAAAAAAAAGCAACTCACAAAAATGAAAGAAGATTCTAGTGTTAGACGCCTTCAAAATGCTAGTAATTTGGCTAATCCGAATTAATTCCCCCTTTGTTAAAGTCTCCTCGTGAACTTCTTAAGGTTATCAAACTGCCCTCCACAGGCCAGGACTGTGTTGTGAGGTATTTTGTGTAATGATGTGTACATAGTGTTGTAGACACTCGAAGGAAACTGTCTGTGGAGTGAAGGAAGAAATGCTCATTAATATATTCATTCACGTTGGTGAGTTTTTATGTTGATAAAATGCTTCAAATAATAAAATTAAACACTTCAAGTCTTATGGTTTCTTTAATGTTGGGGGGTGAATTTCTTAAACAACCATGTAGGAAGACATATCCTGTGGTTGTGGAAAGGATGTTGATCTGTCTCAGAAGAGTAAAATTATTGGCCTGAATTAAAACAAGTAAGGAGATTTCTGAAACTACTAAACTCAGGTTAAGAACCGTCCAACACATCATTAAAACCTGAAGGATAGTGGTGAACCATCATCTTCCAGGAACAAATGTGGTCGGAACAAACTCTTAGATGATCGCAGGAAATCAACAGTAGAACTCAAGGCTATGTTTAATAGTGAAAGTAAGAGCATTTCTACACACACAATGTGACGGGAACTTAAAGGATTGGGACCAAACAGCTGTAGCTCTAAGAAAACCACTGATCAGAGAGGCCAAGCCGAAAAAAAAAGGCTTTAGTTTGCTACGTAGCATAAATATTGGACTCTGGAGTAATGGAAGAAGGTCATGTGGTCTGCTGTCTGAGTCCAGATTTACCCTGTTCCAAAGTGATGGGGGCATCAGGGTAAGAAGAGAGGCAGATGAAGTGATGAACTCAACATGTCTAGTGTCTACCAGCCTGTGGGGGTTAGGGTTATGATCTGGGGTTGGTCAGGTTCAGCAACATTATGTTGCCAAAGAATGAGGTCAGCTGACTACCTGAATATACTGAATGACCAGGTCTTTACATCAGTGGAGTTTTCTTCCCTGATGACATGGACATGTTCCAAGATGACGATGTCAGGATTCATGGGGCTCACATTGAGAATGAGTGGATCAGGGAGCATGAGATGGATTGACCTCCACAGAGACCAGACCTCAGCCCCATTGAGAATCTTTGGGATGTTCTGGAAAAGACTTTGCACAGCCGTCCAACTCTCCCATCATCAATACACGATCTTGGTGAAAAATGAATGCAACTCTGGACAGAAATAAATGCTGTCACATTGCAGAAGCTTACTGAAAAAAATTCACGGTGAATGTGTGTCGTTCTCAGAGATAAAGGCAGTCCAATGAAATATTAGAGTGCCCGACTTTTTTTTGGACGGGAAGTGTAATTTAAATGAAAACTCATGACAGGAGATTTTTTGGGGGCAATAAGTAATGAAGTAACATTTCTGTATAAACAATTACAAGATATATCAAGCTATGTGTGCATTAGCGCAGTTGATTTATAACTTGCAGGGCTCCTTGTTTCTTTAATAATTCAGTGTTTCCATGTTCCTGTTCTCCATTCTGTGTGAATTACACGAAGCAGATAATTTTGCTCATAAAACACAAACAGAAAAAGCATTTTCTGTATATAGCCTGCATAAAATATGATTAGTACAGTTAAATGTCCCTCTTTCCATTACCTTTCATCCACAAAATGCTCTTTATACTATTACAAACTGCAAATACAAATTGTTCTTGGTTTGAGAAATGTCTGATTGTACAAGGAGTGGTGGAAAGCAACTAAGAACATTTACTTAAGCACAGTAGTTAAATACAGTTTTGAGGTAGTTAGACTTTACTTGAGTATTTCTGTTTTATGCTACTTTATACTTGGACTCCACTTTATTTCAGATAGAAATATTGTACTTTGTACTCTCCTATATATATTTAACAGCTTCAGTTTCTTTAAAGATTAATTTTTCCACAATGGATAATAGAACTTTATTTTCATAAATGTTCAAACGAGCCAATATCTCACTACAAAATCAAATATTAGAGAAAAAATCTGAACAGATTTGAACTTATTTTTCCTTCCTTTTGCTTTCCTCACTCATTAATCATACTTGGAATCCTCACATTTATCTGCAGTCTCTGTATATAAAACTGTTCATAAAGGAGTTCACTTTCTGTTAATCAGGGCAACAACAGAGAATAAAGCAAGTGAGTTAGTAAAGGAGTTATACATTAACAGCTCTTTATCTATGAGGGCTGCAATGATTAATCAAATTATTGATTAGTTATCAAGTATTAAATTCATCACCAACTATTTCAATCAGTAATAGGTTTAAGAAATTTTTAAAGAAACTTTTTAAAAAGGAAACTAAGGGTCTAAACTTTGTGATTTTCTGGTTTCTTTCCTCCTCTTTGACAGAAAACTGGATATACTGGGGTTGTGAACAAAACAAGACACTTGAAGAAGTCATGTTGGGCTTTGGGAAAACACTGATCAACATTTTTTGACATTTCATGCACCAAAAAAAGACAAGAAAAGAAGAGAAAAAACCTACAGATGAATCAAAATGAAAATAATCATTAATCTGCATAAATTGGTAAAATCCATAAAAGAAGGAAAAAAATTGTGTCTAAAGGGGAGCTTTAATGCCATAGCTGTACTTATCCATGTGTAAATTCACTGTCATACATATACTACCCACTACTCACTTTTATTCATGTGCTAACATAATTGCATAAGGGTTTTCTAATCATCAATTAGCCTTTCAACACCATTAGCTAACACAATGTAGCATTAGATAACTTTCTAAAATTAAACCCTAATAAAACAGAATTCCTCCTCATCGGCACCAAATCCACCCTATCTAAAGTTGACAGTTTCTCCCTCTCCAGTAACAGTTCCTCAGTCTCCACCTCCCCTCAGGTAAAGAGTCTGGGTGTCATCCTCCATAGCACACTATCATTTCATTCACACATCAATAACATCACCCGGTTTGCTTACTTCCATCTACGTCATATCAACCGTCTCCGCCCCTCCCTCACTCCCCACACCACCTCCATCCTTGTGCACAGCCTCGTCACCTCACGCCTGGATTACTGCAGCTCCCTTCTGTTCGGCCTCCCTCATAAGTCCCTCCATAAACTTCAGCTCGTTCACAACTCTGCCGCCCGTATCATAACCAAAACCCCATCCTACCACTGCATCAACACCATCCTGCAAGAACTCCACTGGCTCCCAATCAAGCAAAGAATTCAATTCAAAATCCTTCTGTTCAACTTCAAGTCCGTCCATCATCTTGCTCCTCCATGCCTCTCCGACCTCATCTCTGTCAACACTCCATCCCGTTCCCTCAGATCCTCCTCCTCCATCCACCTCACTGTCCCCTCCGCCTGTCTCAGCACCATGGAGAGCTGAGCCTTCAGTCGCTCTGCTCCCCAGCTCTGGAATTCACTACCCCTGGATATCAGAAACTGTGACACCCTCCAGATTTTCACATCCAAAATCAAAACTCACCTGTTCAGGACTGCATTTTCCCTCACACCCTAACCCCACTGTGTCACACCTCTCTGTTGTTCATTGTTTTATTCTTGTTATTAATGTTTTTATTGTATAGTTTTTAATTATTGTCGTTGATTTTTATTCCTCTGTAAAGTGTCCTTGGGCTCCTTGAAAGGCACTTCAAATAAAATATATTATTATAGAACACAGGAGTGATGGTTGATGGAAATGTTCCTCTGTACCCCTATGGAGATATTCCATTAAAAATCAGCCGTTTCCAGCTAGAATAGTCATTTACCACATTAACAATGTCTGCACTGGATTTATCATTCATTTAATGTTATCTTTATTGAAAAAATGCCTTTCTTTCAAAAATAAGGACATTTCTAAGTGACCCCAGACTTTTGAACAGTAGTGTACATATCCATATGTAGATTCATTATCCCCAGTATATTGTCTCTGTCAGACCTTTATTATATCTTTATTTTTTTTAAACTCTACTATGCTTTTGTAATTTCTTGTCCTGCTTCTTTCATGCCTTATCAGTATCCAGCTGCTGTAACATGTGAATATCCCCAGTGAGGGATCAATAAAGTTTATCTTATCTTAATTGAGGAAATGAGCAGAAAAACAAACTATATTTGTTATTTGAACTTAGAACTGACAAAACTGTAAAATCTAAAACTATAATCACTTACAGTTACACAGTATATTTAGCAGAATAAAGAAAATTAGACCTGACAAATTGGTATTTTCTGGGTCATTCCAGAATTGGAGGACATTTGGCTTCAAAATGTTTGAAAAATAAACCTCCTCTTTTACAATTTTCTGCTCCATATTCATCAATAATAGGTGATAAACTATCAAAGGCTTGATTGGCTCAGCTTACACATCAGTGGTACCATTTTTATTCCATGTTTTCTGTGTTGTTTGCTAACCCTACTCTAATCACAGTAACAGGGTTGCTAATCCATGCTAATGTGATCTTTTTCTCAGCAGTAGAAGCTAGATATTTAGCTGCTGTTACTGCTGACCAAGAGGACAAACTGACTGATGGAAAACAGTCAAAAGAATTAGTCTGACCCTGACAATATGAGGTAGAGTGAGACATTCAATCAAGACTGACAATGTTATGAAAATAGAAGAGAGGACATAGCTTTGCTCTGCCCATGCTTTAGGAAAACTGTTTGATGATGTTAATTCCAGTGTTTCATGTGATTCACTGTTTTCTTCGTCTTCTACCACATAAAAAGGTTGTGCTAACATGTTGTGGGACACACGTTCCATGTATAATAAGTATTATTTAAAATATTATAGTGATTTTTACAAAATTTTCCTCACAATTACCAGAGACATCAATGAAAAAAATAAAAAAAGGAGATTTAAATTTCATTTTAACTGTTGTATTTGAGATTCAGTTTGCTCATCCGGGGGGTGGAGAGAGAAAAAATTTATTTTTGGGCAGAACTCCAGAATTATTTGGTATTTTAAAAATATTTTCAAGCATTCTTTTCTAATAGTTTTTTAGATTTGGTGTCAAGACAAGTACATTTACACAACAACTGCATGCTTTAGTGTTTTGTACGTGAATTATTTGAAATTTGATGGGTGGGATGTAAAATGTCTTCCAGTTCTGGATTGACCCTTCCCATGACTTGTGTGGTTACTACAAAATGCATAACATACTTTTGAACTTTAAAACATCCAATCAACACATTTATATATATATATATATATATATATATATATATATATAAATAAACTAGATGCCTAATGAATTCAGCCACCTAAAATCATTCACTACTTCAAGCTAAAGGACACAATATGAAGCAGATTGTAAAATAGTAGCATAATAGTATAATATAGTAGTGAATGTCTTTTTAATGTCTCAGCTTTAATGTCTCTGAGGACAAAGGCCAGCCAGAGATTCCACCCATCCTAGACACAGACTGTTTGTCCCCCTTCCATCAGCGAAAAGGTTCCGGACATTAAAAACAAGAACCAGCAGACTGTGAAACAGCTTCTTCCCCAGAGCTGTTGCCACCATCACACCCCCCACCCATTGCCCCACCACCCAGATATTCCCCCCTCCTGGCTCATCTATGCAATAAGAACTCTACTGTATTCCTGCAACACTTGACCACTTGACTTTGTATGTAGTACTTGGCTCGATTCTTTTCATTTTTTAAGGGTATTTTTATTGATTTTTATTCTTATTTTCACTGCTGCTAATTGCCATGTTCTTCCATACAAATTTTGTTGTACTTCTGCATAATGACAATAAAGTCTCTTTATCTTCATCTTTTAACCCTTGTGTCGCCCTGCGGGTCAAAATTGACCCGGCTTAAAGTTTGAAAATGTTGAAAAAAAAAAAAGTATTTTCATAGTGAAACTTCTGATGTCCACATTTTCAACATTTTTGGGAAATCTTTCAACATTTTTGGTGGAAAAATAGAAATGTTAGAAATGTTTCTTAAGAACATTCACAAAAAAATCAGCCAAAATCCAGCGAATTTCGCTGGATTTTGGTTGTTTTTTTTTGTGAATGTTCTTAAAGAAAATATTAGAAGATTTACTGATAAATGTGGAATCACTTTAGATATTTTTAGGATTTTTTTGGAAGATTTTTACTCATTTTTTGAAAATATTTACAAGAATTTTCTTGCCAAATTTGGGGGATTTTTTAAAAATAAAACTTTTAAGGGAAACTTTTAAGGAATTATTGGAATTTTATTCCTGAAGGTTTTGCAAATTTTCAGAAATTTGGGGAGTTTTTTTTCAGAATATTTGGATTTTTTTTTTTTCAGACAAGGAAACAATATTTTTTGGTGCCCGCAGCACAGCTGGGTGCAGTGACAGTCCTCAGCCACTAGATGGAGCTCCTGACACATACTCGTGCTCTGCTGCTGTGAGGATCTTATGAATGGACGATCTGCTCCATTGTTGTCACGCAGAAACTTAAACGCACACGCTGTCTGATTAAAATGCCAGTAAAAACACTGCTCTTTTCTCACATCCTAAAATGCATTTCACACCATCAACAATAGATACTGTTATTAACTCTTTTAAAGTGATCTGATTGCATGCATCTAGACATTTCCTCGAGGTGCTGCTCCACATTATTCGAACCAAACTCTCTATTTCGGCTTTTTAACCGCATTTGTTAATAATATGACGCAGCAGTCTGATGCGGTTTTACGCAGGATGACTCGTTTATTGCTTAAGTATTTTACTGACAGGGGAAAAAAAAACTTCATACTTCTTCGCTGCACCGTTTTCGGGCTGTGTAATGACTGAGTGCGTGTCCAGATGTTGGCAGTGATCCTCGCCGCCTCTTCTTCCACACATCACACATGATGACGTCTATGAATGACCAAGAATTCACGTTTTTCTCTCTTTTTTTCCCTCCAAGAGAAAAAAAATCTGCTAACCGGGTTTCTCTTAATCCCTTACCCCGATTAGGGAAACCGGGTTTCTGGTTTACATTAAGATATCAGGTTAGTGCAGGGAGCAGACAACAGGCAGGCAGGTTACTTAAGTGCTCGTAAAGGCAGCAGATGCAGATGTGACTGTCATGTCATGACCCCATTATCACCAGAACAGAGGAGAACTCACTCCAGGAGTCAGTAGGAAACAGCCTGTGTTGTTGTTTCACTTTTACATTTCGTTATCAGTTTACAGAAGAGAGAAAGGCAACATCCTAAGCTTACTTTCAAACATCTAAGGTTCATTTTTCTAGACTTGAACGCACCTTTTGAGTCCCACTAACATGTGCAATCTCCTGTTTTCACCTGAAAGTTAAAACGCAGTCACGTGTTATCATCCTAATAATATTGGACTACAATGTATTTCAAGTTTGAACCTAGTAAAATGACAATATCTGTAATATTAGTTCACTTTTTTTTAAAAATCACATTGACCTAAATTGTGAAATAACTGGCCTTTTAGAGTTATTTTACCCGTTTTTTGTTTTTTTTTTAAATTAACCATCATTAAATCACATCAGCGGTTTATTTCTGACATCTAAATGATTTGCCGGCTGTGTAACTGCAGGCCAAACCAGGAACACGGACAGAGAGACATTCTTCAGCCATGACTAAGACAAAATAACACAAAGCTCCCCTATAACAGAGTGAGGGGTGGAGCATACGGACGCAGAAAGGTCACCAACACCAGCACCAACGAGTTCAAGACATATATCAGAAAAGAAGCCGAGTTCTAAAGGCACAAATAACCTGCAGTAGGAGTGGGACCTACATGTTGAACTCACTGCCCCTTACAACAAACACACCCACAGGCCAAAACAAACCTATTTATACCTCATATTGTTTAAAGGCTACGTTATGGGTTTTTTTTCACCACCCAGACATCAACACAAAATACATAAAGGAATATATAAGCACATCTAATCTCAAACTATAACTCGTCTGTTTGTTGCTGCTGTTGTTTTTCTGTCTCCACATTTCCCTCACCTGAACCAGTCGAGGCAGATGGCTGCTGTCCCTGATCCTGGTTTTGCTGAAGGTCTTTTCTTCTTACAAGGGAGTCACTCCTTCACTGTTGTTATAAATAAGAAAAAAAATCTGTTAATACTGTACAAACTGGACACACTGAGACTATCACTTAAACATCTTAAATGTTGATATATCTCGCATACTTACATGCACTGTTTACTGAGCATATTGACACTGACCTTAAAGCTATTTTGCTTGGACATGTTACATTTTACTGCACTTTTACTGCTTCTTTTGCACTTGTAGTTGGATGCTTACTGTTCAAAAGTTTGGGGACACTTAGAAATCATTATTTTTGAAAGAAAAGCAGTTTTACAATGAAGATAACATTAAATTCATCAGAAATACAGACTAGACATTGTTAATGTGGTAAAGGACTATTCTAGCTGGAAATGGCTGATTTTTAATGGAATATCTCCATAGAGGTACAGAGGAACATTTCCAGCAACCATCACTCCTGTGTTCTAATGCTACATTGTGTTAGCTAATGGTGTTGAAAGGCTAATTGATGATTAGAAAACCCTTGTGCAGTTATGTTAGCACATGAATGAATGTGTGAGTTTTCATGGAAAACATGAAATTGTCTGGGTGACCCTGAACTTTTGAACGGTAGTGTATATCTAGTGAAGACTTTGAAGTGTGTGAGTTCACTGAGAGAAGCTAAATTCCTTGTATGTGTTCACAGGCTTGGCCAACGAAGCGGATTTTAATGGAAGTTCTAGTCATGAAAGTGGACAAATGTTAAATGACAGCTTGGATGTTGCTGCAGCGACGCTCCAAATTCAAAAACATGGATGCTCCAGACACATTTTCAAACCAGCGGCTCAGAAGATCTTTACAATCAGCACAGGGAACGTAAGAGTAGTGTTACTGATTTCAAATGTGAAATGTGGCCACAACATCTCCTTCTGTTCCTGAGTTCTGGTGCTGAATAATGGCACCACAATGTTCTGCAAAATACTGTGGTGCCAAAGTAAGGTTGACCTATTGGATGTGAAATGTCATCACTTTCATCCTGTTGTGAGACATTTGTTGGGCTTAAATTGCAGTTTCATAACTTTTGCTCTAAATAAAGTCAGATGATTCTACATAATTATTTTTTCTACATAACTAACATTACTGACTTAGACTTTATTAGACTTAGGCTTACTGTGGTGTCCTAGCCTTGATATTTAAAATCTCTATAATTAATAATTCTGTAGGTTCTTAGTGTTAATACTTATTATAATCAAGTAAAGTTGTATTTTACATATTTTTGAAGGTTTTTCATCCCTAATATTTAAATGCCCCCGGGCAAATTCACATCATAAATGACATTGTAGAGTTTAAATCTCAATATTGAAAACTTTTCAGGTTTGTTTTTATCGCTGATCTCTTATTTCTTCTCCTGGAAAGCACTTTAGCTCAACAGCTGCTGTTTTAAATATCCTGCATAACCGATTTAAACTGAACTGAAAACATACTTATGTCCGTGTTACTTTAGAGGAGCTGTTAATGGCAGCGTGTTATACTGTGTTGGAGCTGTTCGTTTCTGCCTGCTCATCAGCGTGTAGCATCAAATCAGAGCTTTCTCAGTTAAACGTCGCTGCGGTTGCTGTAGAAGTGTATAACCGTGTCACTGTGGCGCTTTTCTGTGTCTGCGCTCCTCTGCCGGTGTCTCCGGGTTGCAGAGTGCACTGGGACACCGTACTTTCTCCGCAGACGGGCTTTAAATGGGTTAACGAGCCAACCGTCGCCACGTGACCGGTAAGTTATATAATATATAGGTCAACACGTTTCTCGCTGGCACGTGCAGCCTTCCTTCTTACGTAAAGTCTCGTGCAAAGGTCTCGAAATACACTATGTAGGTGAGAGCCGAAGATCGTCAATACAGTTGGAGGCATCACTCCGAACTTTACTCTGCCATGTTTTTCAACACCGGGGGAAATGAGGACAGGAGAATATTTAACTACTACGTCGGGTCCATTTTGTCTTTTCTTTGTCTTTTATATGCTGTTTGGAGAAATTTGTGATCATGTAAACTCAGATGACCCAAATTATGTAAAGTGTTTACACAGACACAGGGGGAACAACAGACAATGCCGCTATTTTGATGGCCATCCAACCATTATCAATACACCGCTTTATCCTAAAGAGGGCCGCCGGAGGGGGGCAGAGGCTCATTTAGAGCCAAAGGCGGGGTCCACAAATTTTTATATACGATCCTGTTGAAAACTCACACTTTTGTTCATGTGCTAACATAATTGCACAAGGGTTTTCTAATCATCAATTAGCCTTTCAACACCATTAGCTAACACAATGTAGCTGGAAATGATGGTTGCTGGAAATGTTCCTCTGTACCCCTATGGAGATATTCCATTAAAAATCAGCTGTTTCCAGCTAGAATAGTCATTTAACATATTAACAATGTCTAGACTGGATTTATGATTCATTTAATATTATCTTTATTGAAAAAAAATGCCTTTCCTTATAAAATGAGGACATTTCTAAGTGACCCCAAACTTTGGAATGGTGTCAAACTAACATGATCTTGACAACATTTATGAAGGATGAAGTCCACAGAGACAAAAAAAGTACCTTAACTGAAGCAGAAATAATGTCCCATCTTCAAATAACCAGAAAATATGCACAAAACTACATTGTATTGTATTGTATTGTTTACAGTATGTCAGTACTGGACTATTTCATCCTCATTTCTCATCCCTGTTAATTGTAAATATTATTACTACTATTCTATTATTACTTTATTACTACTATGTTTACTGCTACATAAGCTGCTGTAACAATGTGAATTTCCCCTGGCGTGGGGAGAAATAAAGGACTATCTTATCTTATTAACTACTATCCATTCTTTTTTAACAAAAGGGAATATCTGTTGGAAATGATGACGAGCACAAGTTAGTTATGAGTAACAGCACTAATGCCATCGATTAGTGCCACAAATATGTGACAGATTTAATGAGGTTGTTGATGCAGTTTGTAGAATGTTCATTTCACCGAGCCCTTCAGGAAGTGTACATTTTAGGGGACAGCATCATGTTGTTGGACACTTTAATCTGTCACATAATGCTCTGGTTAGATGTGACAGACTGTCAGTTGTATTATGCTGTCTGAAATGACTTCTTAGCCTTCAAATGGTGGAGTTATGGACATATAAGTGCCTGGCTGCAACCCAAATTGACATCAGCAACCTGTTGTCGTCTTTCACTCGTCATCTATGGCATCGTTTCATTAGAACACAGCTGCAAATTTAAGTTTATTTTTAATAGTCATGGGTTAAAGGACTGTCTGTGTGCTGGTCACACTATCTAGTGGTTATCCTTTAAAGCCACAGGCGACGAGCTTGTGGATTGAGAAACTGTCTCCAGTTGAACAGTTTTTTGTGCACAATTGGCTAAATTTCATCCTTTTCTAACCAGAACAATAAAAAACGAATTTTTTTCTTTTCCTCTGAACAAATAACATTTCCAAGAAGCTTCTATACTTTTGTTTAGTATACATATTTGTGTGTGTAATTTCCAAAATCAAAGGATTGACTGTGAAGAACTAGTTCCAAATGCAGCCATAAAACTATCCCAGTGGACAATTTTATTTTACTTTTTGAGGAGCTGTTCACTAACAAAGTTTATTTATTTGTATGTGGTATATTAGAAATAACTCATCTTCAAGCTGTAAAAGGCTCACTGGGGGGAACTCAAGTGTGTTTGAGTAGTAAACTATCCATGTTTTTTTGCAGACTTAGGGTTCAGCCTCCTGTGCTCTTGAACAGGAAAGCAGTTTTGGAAAGAAAAAACAAACAAATATTGCGTCAGTGCATCACTCACTGACATCTTTTTGGCATCAAACTGAGGTTGAATGCTTCTTGTGCCTTTAAAACTCGGACACAATAGTCATAATAGCGCTTCTTCACACACAGTGCTTGTCTTAACTTGAAGATCTCTCACTTCAAAAAGTGTTGTGCTTGTTGTTAGTGCACTTTGATGATCAACTTCCATGGTGAAGTCTGTTTTTAGTTTCATCTGCTGCAAGGAAAAGTTGTGTACAGCAGGATTTGGTGACATCAAGACAGGTTTAGAAGCCAGTCCTTGTCCAGTATGCAGCTTACACAAGCCTGACATGGAAAACTACAACCTTCTATGCTCAGACTGCACAAATGTAATGGAGAAAACATGTCTGTAAAAGATATGTAAAACTAAATCAAATGGAATCCTTATATGTTTTATAATTACCTCATTCACAACGTATTGTTTTTAATATATCCACTTGCAGCCATGGGTGTGACAGTGTTGATCTCAGCAGGTATTACGGACAGAGTGAGACCTCTTCCTGCAGCTTCTCTGGTTGGAGGAAAACGAGAGAGTAGCAGAGTCAGATCAGTGACGCGCACAAGGTACTTTTTCAGGTCACCAAAACGTGCGTTGCAGCGGAGGAACCGATCTCTCACTCTGGCGAGGCTGGGCCGGCTCTGTTTGGCATGAATCATAGATTAATTTATTAGCGCTGACATACTCCCACTGCACGTTTCCTGTCAGACCATCCCGTCTGACAGCATCGTTTGGGTCTGTGATGGAAAACTCAGAGGAAAACACTCACTTCATGCGTTCAGACCTGTAGAATCTCTTCTACTAATCTCTTCTTTTTCGCAGAAGATGAGCATTTTGAATCATGCTTTGCAGCCTTGTTTATGAAGCACACTCTAAATATATTAGCCGCCCCCCGCCAGTCTCACCTATATTCATGCATGTGCGCTAATTTTATCTTCTGATCCAAGTGACGCTGATTCATGACTAGAAAACAGAAAACAGTTCCCTGAACGTTCCTGTTTTCTTGGCCGAGCTAAAATGAATGGTCTAAAGCTGTTAAACGCCCATGCACTGCGCCCAGCGGATATGAATGAACCGAAAAGGCGATAAAGGAGGAGGAGGGGACAAGTGTGCACTCTTCTCTCTCGTCCTTGTTTCCTAAAGGACATGGGTGTTCCGCTCTCACCCATCCCTCACGTTTCTAATCCCCCTCCGCCTCCTTTGTGAAAAAAAAAAAAATACGGGAGGAGGAGAGAGAAAAAATGAAGTCAATTATACAACACCCCGACTCTGTGAAGCTCCCTCCTCTCCTCCACAGCTTCTTACTACTACAGCTGGCGGCTCCACATGCGCCGCGGCGCTCCGTAGCCTGCAGCGGGCACACCGGCTCCAGTCTGTAGGCATGTCGGCCGGCGGCTCTGACGAGACGGCGGACCGGGCAGCAGGTAGGTGCTGGGGCTGGTGACTGTGTGTATTTTTCGCTACTTTTAATATCAAACCGGCACCGTTTATCTTTTATTTTTTCCTTTTCACAACTTCTTTCTCACTCGGTGAAGGTATCAGGACAGAGATGCAAGCTTCCCTCTAGAAACTTCCTGACTAACGGCTGAGTCGCTGTTTGTGTTCATTCAACTTTACGGAGTGTTTTAAAGGAGTTGACACTTACTTCTGTCAGCAGCGACCGTTACACTGCCTCTAAACGGGGCGTCGGTAGCAACCTGCCGGTAAAAGTAAGCAGCAGCAACCGGGGTAGCCGTACAACCTGCCGGCTGCGCCAAAAACGCCGAATGGCAGCGGTTCGTGCCGAGCGCAGCCGCACCGGCGTAAGTTTGTCCATTCATGCCTCCGTACTACGTGCTCGTCCTCGACGGGACGCGCGCACTGAGGGGGAGCTTTGTTCTTTTTCGGGAGGGAATACTCGCAAGTTCATGCTGCCGCGTCACTGTAACCATGGCGACTGTGTCCTCCTAGCTTTTTAAACAAATATGTTTGCTAAGCTTAGAATTCTTCTGCCGCCATGTTTGTTACTAAAAGTTTTCCGCACCGCCACCAAAACTGCCCTCTCGAGGAGCTTAGTTGGTCACGTGGCCGCGTGAGGTTTGTCCGTATTCTTTGACGTTCGGCTCCTTTGGAAAGTGGGTCAGTAGATCAGTGGAGCAGCGCTGCCCGCACCGAGCAGCAGAGGGAGGCAGCCGCTCCCCGCCGCTCCGCAGCCGCACCGGCAGCCTGGAGGAATGTCAGCCAGACCCTCGGAGGCTCAGAACCGCCAGACCCTCTTTAAATTATAGCTAAAAAAAAAATGCGTTTTAAAGCGAGGCGCTGCACAAGAACAGGACGAGTTTATGAAGCAAGCGAGCAAGTTTATTTAACCTTCCTGTTGTCCTCATTTACGGGCACCAAAAAATATTGTTTCCTTGTTTGAAAAAATCCAAAAATTCAGCAAAAAAAAAATTCCCCAAATTTCGGACAATTTGCAAAACCTTCAGGAAGAAAATCCCAATAATTCCTTAAAAGTTTATCTTCAAAGTTTTATTTTTAACCAAATCCCCCAAATTTGGCAAGAAAAGTAAGAGTAAGAGTAAAATCTTCCCAAAAAATCCTAAAAATATCTAAAGTGATTACGTATATATATCAGTAAAACTTCTAATATTTTCTTTAACAACTTTCACATAAAGATTTTTTCTGAATGTTCTTCAGAAACATTTTTAACATTTCTTTTTTCCACCAAAAATGTTCAAAGATTTCCCAAAAACGTTGTAAATGTGGATGTCAGGAGTTTTACGGTGAAAATATATATATATATTTTCCCACATTTTCAAACTTTAAACCGAGTCAATTTTGACCCGCAGGACGACACGAGGGTTAAAATGGAGCGATTTCACATGTAGTGCCGAATGGATCTCATTTTTATCATGTTTTTTTTTCCAAATAAAATAAACAGGCTATGAATAAAATGTTATCAAACCCGTCTGTAAAAATATTCAGAACACAGTTTGGGGAAAAAAACAATATTTGGTGCATGTCGGTGCTGCACAAATGGATATTTCCGGCTTAGAATATGATAAACACAATATAGAGAAAACTGCATTTAAAGACATTTGCTGTAACTTTTAATTTTTTATTGACATTAATACTATTATAATATGTATTATAACTAAAATCTACTTACGCAAATTAAAAAATCAAATCAATCAATCAAACACATAACATCTTGTCAAACCAAAATATCCCTAATTTTCAGAATTGACCGATGCAAAATGTTTCAAGCTATAATGTTTCACCTTAAATACATATGGAATTTTTAAAAATGGCCTTCTCTGTAATTAGAAACATGTTTCCATAAGTGTTAAAAGATCAAACATCTCCACATATGA
The DNA here is from genome assembly GCF_022539595.1 of Amphiprion ocellaris. Classification (NCBI taxonomy): domain Eukaryota; kingdom Metazoa; phylum Chordata; class Actinopteri; family Pomacentridae; genus Amphiprion; species Amphiprion ocellaris. Next base: position 23,281,545 of record NC_072786.1, on the reverse strand, counting down.
ACATACAATTAAACTAAGTGGAAATTATAAATCATTATGAGGCATTATATTGTCATAAAAATATTTCTTCCACTCCTGTATGTGAAGTCAGTATTTCCCACTAAAATGCTGTATTATTCAGACAACCATTAAAATACAACATCAAGACCCATGTTGTATAAAAGCACTGAGACTTCTTAATGGAAAATGCCTGTGAAATATATTCGGTATTCATTTAATATATTTAGTACAGTTGTCTATAAAAGCTTAAAGTCTGAGGATTTTTGTAATAAAGCAGAAATAATAATAGAAAAGATATTGTATGAAGTGTAAAAGTGCTAAATCTAACTGTAAGTATCTGTCAGAATTAATGTGTATACATTTAACATAGTAATGTGTACTCTGTTTATTAAAAGTATATTTTATGCTGTTAAAACTGTATCATGTTTATACCTTTTAGTATTAGTTATGTGGCTTTCTACATTTCACTTTTCTATTATTGTCTTATTTTGCTCGTCTGAGGTTTTGACATCTCCTGCCTCTGGTGTTTCCTCATTATAATTTATTTTTAAAGGACTTGTTTTTTTTCTAAAGCACTTTTGTTGCATTGCATTTGCATGAAAAGTGCTACACTAAAAGTCTGATTGATGGATTCATAAAAACTGACAAATAATTAAACCACTAACACAAAGCAGTCGGTTAGAAAGCCGGTCCTTATAAGACTTGATTCTGTTTCTTGTCACTTGTCCTGCTCTACATCTGTCTTTTCATGTTTCACATATTCATTTTGCCAGTCATGTTTTAATAACATTTCAGAAAATGAGGTTAAGATCATCAGATATGGTTGCAAATATGTCAAAGTTATTAGCTCTATAGTGATAGAAATATTAAAAGTGTATCCTTCACAAACCACTTTCTACAGCACATTCATGTATTTTATATGCTCTAACTGATCAGTATTTTTAGCATAAGTGGCATAAGTGATACTATTAGTAAAATTTTACAGTGCAGGTCTTTTAATTTTGATGTAATAGAGAAAAACAAAATATTTCCGGAAAATTCTACAAAAACGTTTTAGTATCAAAAATGCTTCCAAAGTACAGAATTTAGCCTCTCTAATGTTATTCTGAATCAAACTGGATAGTAAACTTTGAGATACAGTATTTTGTCTTCCGAATGATGATTTCTGTTCATGGTTTCTGCATTTAAAGTGAATAAAATATTTAAATGGCACAGACTGTGCTTTATTTCTTTGTATTCTTGTTCCAAAATTGCCTGGACGTAAGAAGTATCAGCTCTGCTATTATTAGTAGTACTTTTCCTATCCTGTATGAACATTCTTGTATCTTTTTAATGCACCTCAGTGCCTATTAAAACTGTTTAAAAATGCATGTGCTTTGTAACAGGATATGCTTTGTGGCAGATGTGGAAGAATAGTCTCACATTGCAAAACATCCTTAATGCTTGTACGTATGGTTTTAGGAGTAGTAGGAATTGTAGGTCAGTCAACCAGAAATAACCTGGAACATAGTGTGCTGTAACTGTAGGATTTAAGGCTTGACTTCTCAGCATCCAGCCAGAACTACAACACTGGTAGTTATGTTCCCAGGAGCATGGGAGAGGCTGAAGTCTGGACTTAAGTGGCCATAGAGAAATCTCAGAGTAGATTCTTAGAGTGAAAATGCAAAGAGTACTGACCTCTGAGGAGTGAGGAGGCAATTAAGATAAGAAATGTTCTCGTGTATGTCAGCCATTTATACGGAGGTGAAGACAAGCTAGACAAGACTGTTGCCTCTGGGGTGTTTTTTTCTGTTTCCACAATAACACGTTACAACTGCTTCTGAATTTTCTTAAACTGCAACACACAGAAATACATATTCTGCACAACAAATACACCGCATTTCTGTAGTACACATACTATTTAGAAAAGTAATTTTCATACTGTAAGACTGGGGCTAAGGTGAAGATGTACATTTAAGTCCATTAATATATTTAATTAGTGTAATACATGAAAGCTAAAAAACAGAGGTCATCCAGCTCCTATGCCCGTCACATGAACTCAGTGGTCTTTACGACATGAACACCTGAGTCCGCAGTAGTCGTGAGTCACATCACACCCATCTTTACTGGCAACCATCGTTTTGATCCCAGCTAAAAACCTCTGAAGTTTCGTGACGCCATCTTGTGCGACTGAAACACCATTGTGTTGACAAAGTGTCCAAGACAGACGAGTAAACACCTGCCAAAGCTGCCTTTGTGGTACTTCCTGTTAAAGCGGGTGTGTCAAGGACCATGTTTTTTGCCATGGTAACACACACACACACACACACACACACACACACACACACACACACACACACACACACACACACACACACACACACACACACACACACACACACACACACACACAATGTAAAAAACAATACTAGCTCCTTCCACCATTTTAATAATTTTGTGTGTCGTTGTTGTCGTGTTGTGTCACTTTGCGCCTCTGTATTTATTTTATACTTCTTTGTGGTTGGTTTGTGTTTCTGTGTCATTCTATTGCATTTTTGTCGTTACTTTACATGTTTTGTAGGGTTTTTTTGCCTCTCTGTAGTAATTTTGTCTCAGTCATGTCTCTTAGTAGTTTTTGAGTCTAATAATTTTGTGTCTTTGTAGTCATTTTAAGTCTCTTGGTGGCACGCTCTTGTTGTCTGACCACATGCTGCACACTGTTGTCACCATAAGGTCACAGCGAACCAAACGCTTCCAACCTTTCAGTCTTTCACAGTAAATACAGGCGGTGAATGCTAAAGGGTTGGCAGCTGGCCTGCTGGTCAAACAAAAAACGAAAATGTCGCCTTGGGCACGAGGAAACTGTGATGGACCTTTTCCTCTGCCATTTCATGAGCCACGTGATTAACTTAAAATATAACTGATAGGTTAATCAATAATGAAAATAGTTGTTCGTTGAAGCTCCCAGTAAAGTATTACGAACATTTCCAGAAATCTGTAACAAATTGAACAGAAAAAGTATATTTGGGTGTGCTGTCATCACAGATGTAGCTGACAAAAAGCACACAGAGTATAAAACAAATACAAATCAGAGATTGCATTTTGGAAGAGTGAAAACTGAAGGTGTGGTGACTACAGAGCTGCAGATACACATTAGGGGTCTGAACATGGAGCACTAATGGATGGATGGATTTACTAAAACTGCAGAGGGTGGTGATCTTTGTGACGTTGATGGATCTAGAAACTGTGGCTTTGAAAGAGCCATCTGTGTTAAATGTCAGCAAAAGGAAGCTGTCAGATATGTGAATTCATTTTCAGTTCAATTGAGCTTTTATGGTGCAGAAGTTTGTGTGCAAATATTTTAACGGTAACAGCAGATTGAACAGTAATATATCATTAAAACTGGTGTATATTAATTACACATTCACTGAATATCATTTTTTGTCACTTCGGCTGTGGCAAGTTGATGCTTCTTTCATTTTCATTTTCATTCATTTCCCTGAATGCTTTACATTCTAGTAGAGAGTGTATTTCTGCCTCAGTCTCACCTGTTGAACAGTGACCACATTCTGTTATCATGATCATGATTTGTGCCTTTTTAATTGCCATCACTATTTGTGTCATTGTGTTTCGACTGCACTCGCTCAGCCTGTACTTGGTGAGGTTGTGTCTTAGTGTTCTATCTCTTGCAGTACAGAGATGTTCTGCCAAGTCACAATTTCCTTTTAGTGCCAGACAACATTCTAATCTACTTCGGCTTTTAGTTTCCGCTTTCCAGTGTTCCAAATGAGTTTCCTGATATTGAATTTTAATTTGGGTTTCTCTGATTAGCGTTTGGAATCCACTGAGGCTGGTTATAGTGCAACTGAGAGGAGTTAGTTAATCTCAGCACCAGCTGACATGGAGACTCTTTCTGGACTCAGTTCTTGGCTTTGGAATGAGAGTGTCCACTGCTTAATGATCAATGATCTGTCTAATTCTTCTCTACATACATTGTGTGCATGTGTGTGTTCCTGTGTTTGTGTAAAATGCATCTTTAAAGATTCTGTTGGGTGTTTGTCCCATTGGGTGAAACTGCACTTTAGGCTCAAAAATGATAATAATAAAAAAAATAAGGCACCAGTTAGCGTCAGCCTCCCTGAGTTCAGGGAACAACGAATTAAATTATATTCTAATTATATTCCATGAGCAAGCTATATTGAATTAGAAGGATTAATCTTTCCTGTACTTGCAAAAATATTTTTAAAAAACAATTGCTTAATATCTGGTAGCATAAAGGAACTTGAAATCCTGACTGGACTAAAAAAAAAGTTATGAAGCCAAATTAATTGATTAGCATAACTTGAATTTTGTTCTAATTCAATCAACGCAGAAATTTCTGTTTAAATGACACAAAATATTAAGTTGCCATAATCATCATTATTATTATATCAACAAGACTCATTAGTACTATATTGGGAGTTACTCTGTGATTCACACCTTTAACTCATCCTACTGTATGTTCAATGGTACGCTTATTTTTGGTAAACTGTTATTTGTTCTGTGTTTTTGGCTTTGAAATGTATAGTGTGTAGACTGGCTGTTTGAGCCAGAAGTTACAAATGCAAAAAATATCATTGTTTGAAAGGATTTAATTTTTTTTTTTAGAAATTGCCTAAAAATCTGTCCAGTTTTTTAAAAGGGCATGGATATTACAAGTCATTGACATTAGCTATACTTTCTCATGCAATGCAAAAAGTGTTGAAAATGCAGCATTATATTAGTGAAAGTTGTAGCCTTGTCATGTAAGTCTGTTATCCATCAGTTAACATGTTACGCTCAACTTCCCCTTTCAATAATATAATCACTTCCCTCTGTTAAATCTATGCAAGTAGGTAGAAATGCTAGCAGACTAGTGAGAAGTGTCAGTAATTAGATTATAGCTAGAACATAATGAATTATATATTTCACTCAGTTCTTTTTACTTTTTCCATTTTTGATTTCAACAGTTTATAGTAAAATGTGTTGAAACCATTTAAATTTCAATTCCGTCCTGTTTCCAGCCCTCACTTTCACTTTTTTATGTTTGTTGTCTTTTATGTTGTAAGAGAGCGCAAAAAACCAAACATATAAACTCATAATTAATTACTTTGTTAAAAAATAGTACTAAAATGTGTCGCATGAATGCAGAAAATCTGTAAAACGAAGTGCAATTTTTAAAAAGAGGATTTGGTTGTGAAATTATATTTTGCAAACTGAAACAGAATCTGCTACTCTAAACAGTACACCAAAGCCTAGTTTATGTTTTGGTTTGATTTTATAATTTCAAAATTGGATGTAAGTATTTTAGAAGCATATGTTTGCATTTATAATTTGTAGATGGACACTGAATGTATGTACAGTTGTGAACTTCAGTTTACATACATTTAAAGACCATGTATATCATGTCAGTTTTGAGTTTCCAGTGACTCTTAATTTTATTTGATGGAATCATGAAAGTGCATGCATCTTTGCCACAAAAACAATCATGTATTTATCTTTCATGAATTTATTATAAATCTTATGAATTTGACAAAATCTGCTGGGTCAAAAATATACATACAGCACCTTGAATTATCAGTTTTGATGCTGTAGAAAATTGTATTCATCAAATATTCTTTGTGGCATTGCTTTTTAACTTCTCTTGAGTGATTATAATTGACTACAGCTGCTGACTCCTCTGAGCCAATGAAAATAGGGCCCATTTGATCCACTCATTAGACTCAGCCACAAACACTACAAAACACATGGGTGTTTCAACAAAACGATGAATTCAGACCTCCATCAAAATGATAAAGAAATGGTTAAACCAGGCTGGAATTAAGGTTTTAGTCTGGTTGAAGCCACATAATTTAGTGCACACAATGTTTGCATTTTCTGGGAAATGTTTATTAAATGTCAGTGAAATAGCAAAAATCTGTGCACATTCAAAATGAGGTACTGCCCCAGTTTATCGTCATCAGAATTTTAACAGCTGCCTTGCTCATGTAGCTCCTAAAAGTGGCTAGTTCATGTGGAAATAGTCAAATGGCATTTAATCACATAATAGCATTGCTGTATGTATACTTTTGACCCAGCAGATTTTGTCACCTGTAATAAATTCATGAAGGAACCAAAAGTCATGATTTTAATTCTGTGGCAGACACATCACTTTCAATTATTTACATCATAGACAGTGAAGATTCATAGGAGTCACTGGAAACTCAAGACTGTCATGATACACATGGTCTTTACAAGTGTGTGTAAATTTTTGTTCAGGACTATATTTAGTAGTATATCATTGAAGTTAACTGTAAACCACTTAAAACCCCAATAGTGCAAAAAAAAAGACATTTCAAAGAGTCTGAATACTGTGAAAATTCTCTGCTCTTTAGTTGCTGAATCACACTGATAGTATTTTGTTGCCGTATGTTTGTTTGCACACGAGTCTTCGAACCTTAAACCCAGCCTTAAACCCTGTATCCATGTTTGCTCTGGTTGCTAAAACAGTCTGTCGCTGTAATTTATCTGTTTGGAGGATCTGCAGAGCGTCCTCACCTTTTATGACCTGCTATTGTGTATTTTTCTCTCATGACTTGGCTCTGAGGTGGAGTTGGAGTCAGGAGATAAAAGAACAGTGGCATCTGAGCTGGATTACAGAGTTGCAGTATTACTGCATAAACATGTTTTGTATCGTAGTATCAGCTATCAGCCTACTTTCAGCAGCTAGTTAGAGAAGTAAAAAACATTTGTGGTTTAGACAGTTGTTGCTCCGTGTATTGTTATTTATTGGTTTTGGCACGAGTGTTTGGCTTCTCTAAATAGTCTGTGGATTGTAATGTGTTTTTGCATTGTGAGCACTGGTGTTGTAGGGATTTTTCCTGGTTTTCTACAGTATAAATGAGGCCATGTATACTCTTTTTTTCACCATCAAATACCTTTAGGTTATTCAAGTGGTGTTAAATTAGCGCTTTAACTGCAGAAGTGCATGTAGGTCATATGGTGCATGGTCTTTGTCGTACTGAGTCTGCTACATTCCCGTGTATTTCCATCACGAGTGGTGGTCTGTGTTCCTACGTTTCAGTAATACGGTATGTCATCTGCTGCCCTGCAGGCTTGGCCTTTCGTCAGGGCTCTTGTCACGACCGGTGCTCTTGGCTGGGGCGTGACTCTGAATGTTGAGCGTCTATACACAGATGGTGTCAGGGCTTCCTAACAGTCACGTTTAGGCCAGTCGGCAGGCAGATCTCGCTCAGGTGCCCAGGGATGGTTTCCTGACTTACAAGGAAACAGGAAAAACAGTGGAAGGGCTTGTTGTGCTGCATCAGCGGTGGGGAGCTGGTGTGGGTGGAAGGGAGAGCCGGCGAGCGCTCACTCCCACATTCCACTTTTGCGTCAGTGATGACCCACTAAAGTCCTCTGGAGGGATTAAAGTAAATGATGTCAATATTGTTTAATTCATAGCACTGTTGTTTTAATTGAACACGGTGTTCTTGTCCATAAAAGCAGGATACTTTTGAGATTTATCCTTTTATGCTGAAGAAAAAGGTCACTATGACTTCTCAGACATTCCTCACTTGGATAGTTTTATTCATACATCACTGTGCAACAGTTGAGGATAAACATTGGAAATAACTTAAAAGCCTAAAACACACAATGCTTTTATTCAGTAGTGCCGCTTATATTACAAAAAATAGCTGAGAAAAATATGGTTTCACCATTAAAGCTTCTCTTTACACCACTTGCTTTGGTTCTTTAAGTGAGAAAAACAGAAGGATGTGGGTCAGTCCTGGCCGACAGTCACGATGGAAAGCTTTCTTCACTTTTATCAACACTTTTTTCCTCCAAATCGATGCCACAATTTAAAGTAGGAGAGTCCTGAGAAGGAAGTAGGTCAGTGTTACAGCATTATATAAGCTTAAGTAAGACGATAGCCCAAACCCCATTTCCTCACGTGCCTGTTCAAACTAACAAACTGAGAGCAGAGCTGGAGGCTTGGTGCCGTTCATGGCAACCCTGAGCCACTGCTCGGACAGTTTGCCTAGAAACAGATGACCGGCCGGGAAAGAGCCAAGCCATCTGAAGTGTGTGAGGGACGAGCGCTTGTTGGTTTGGCAGGAGACTAAATAGGATGTAGAAGACGAAAGGGGGAAAAATGTTGGCTGTTGTGCTCAGAGAGAAGTTTTTGGGTCAGTTATTAAAGCTGCGCATGGCTTTTTCCACAGAATGGCATTCCTGACTGAGATATCAGCCTTTCAAAATAATTACCTACCACTACTGCGAACACACTGATTGATGAGTCATGCTGATTGCTGAACAAAAATGGTTTTAAATGTTGATTCTCTTTAGGTAGTAGGTTAACAAAATTAATTATGTTTTTAAAAATGGTTTCATATGACCTATCAGGAACCACAAAAATGCCAAACAGGCACTATGGACATTTATATGATTGTTAAATAGCAAAAACATCAGAAACAGTTGTGTTGGCTGGTTTCAGAGTATCTTAAACAAGGAAACTAAGTCTAAGAAAAGCAAAAATGGCTGTATTAATTAGAGCATTTTAATATTTAATTGGGAAATGAAGCCAATAATTACCATGATTGTATATAGTAAATGATTTTTTAAATTTCTTTTTTATTATTATATACACTTAATTAAAAACATTAAGCACCTTAATTTATCTATTTACAGAATATACAAGTTAAATTTATATTCAGGTATTTAAAAAGTCATGTCAAAAATCTTTTTTTAAAAGATAGTTTTAGCTGTTTTAGACATATCAACCTTTATCTAATCAGTTCATAAAACTGGAAATGCTTGTTGAATAGGTAACCAGATTACAAAGTCACCTGATCTGCTTCTCACATTTGATCACCCACAGATTTGTCATCATGGTTTTGTGCTTAAAAATAAAAAATAAAACATGTATGGTACGGGTAATTAAAACTATAGAAACCTTTCTTAAAAAAAATAAATAAATCAGCTCTTGCCAAATGATTTCACACATTGCTGATTAGCTGATCAGTGCCAGGTACATATCTCTGTATTTCATGGTATACTGGAGGTCTACTTCTTATTTCTGTGCTCATATTTCCATTTTGGTGCAATGGAAGTGCAACATTTTCTATGAACCAGCAGTGATTGCTTAGCCAGAGCTGCCAAACGGTATCTACAACTCAGAGTATGGTAGAACCTGTGAAGGAGAAACCTAGAAAGTGTCCAAGAACAGTTACTAATGTGCGTGATAAAAAAGAAACTCCATGTCCGGAGAATCAGTATAAAAAAGAAGCAACAGTGATGTCATTTGTAATTACTCCCACTACCAGAAGGAGGACACAAAAGTTCCACATTGCAGGTTTAAAAAGGAAACTTTTAAAGATTTTTTATGGCCTTAAATTTCAAAAATCAAATTCAAGACCTTTTAATATCCAAAGTCGGCCAATTTCAATAAAATACACATCTTTTTGCCACTGCTCTGTTTCTTGAATGCAATATTTCACTTTTCTTCAACTCTGACGTACGTTCGGTTAGACTCAACGGTGAACTGAATAGCTTTTGAAGATCAAAGGTTAAAGATCACCATGAACTCAAAAAACACATTCTGAACCATGACTGAAGAAGTCATATGCTTATTATGAGACAATGTCTCACAACAGGATGAAATGATGAAGTGATGACATTTCATATCCAAAAAGTCAAATTTACTTTGGCACCACAATGCTTTGCTGAACATTGTGGTGTCATTATTCAGCACCAGAACTCAGGAACAGAAGGAGATGCTGTGACCACATTTCACATTTGATGCCATGTTGAAACTGTGCTGATTGTAAAGATCTTCTGAGCTGCTGGTTTGAAGATGTGTCTTGAGCATCCATGTTTCTGAATTTGGAGCGTCTCTGCAGCAACATCCACATTTTAAGCTTGGTCCACTTTAACGACTACAACTTCCATTAGAATTCGCTTCATTGGCCAAGCATGTGAACACATACAAGGAATTTAGCTTCTCTCAGTGAACTCACACACTTCAAAGTCTTCACTAGATATAGGCCTGGACAGATGTTGATATAAGCTGCATTTTAACTTGCTGGCACAGGGATACAACCAGGCAGTAATTCCAGTTGTAGAATGCAGCTGCTACTTTTGCCCTTGGACTAAATAAGAACCAGCGTTATCAGCTTCGCTCTTCCTGAATTCAAGAACATCCTGTTAGCAGAGCAAACCTTATTCAGCCATTCAGTTATTTAGACATTCATTCACAGTAGTCACAAAGCATCTGGAAAGGCAGCATTATTGGAAAGCACAAGGCCGATGTATTCATTTGTAGTGTGTGATGGCTGTTTTCATGTACCAGATCCTGCTGCAGAGGAAGAAGGGCCAAGTCAAGCCGGTCCCTCGCTGCCAGCTGCCGAGCTGCCAAGGAAACGAAAGGGAGATGTGGAGGAGAGGTCAGACACCCCTGTACAGTAAGAGGAGAGCTGTGTTGTTTGTGAATAAAAACATACTTGGTGTCGGTTTACTCTTATGTTTGTCTCTGAAGTAAATCTGACACTGTACAATGCATATCTTCTCCTTATGAAATATTAAATTACACACTGTCTCCTTTCCATCTTGCAGGCAAAGCCTTGACTTCCAAATGGATGACGACCTCAGCAGGTACACTGACTTCTCGGCTTTATTACCATAGAGAGAAGACTTTGATAGAGAGAACACTCTGATGTTTGATCTTTTTATTTGCAGATCTGAGGAGGAGGATCAGCAAGTCAAAATGAAATGCTTCAGGTGATTCCATTTTATGAAATTACTGCACCATCTGTGTCTTGAAAAGCCTTTTGTGGCTTTTTTTGGTCTCATTTAGTTTGTGATGTCAGCAGCTATTTTAAACCATAATGACTTCAGCAGACTTAAAATAGCTGCATTATGAACAGGTAATCATTTCCCCCAAAATAGATACAGCAGGTAGAAATAGGATGAATCCTTCTTTTCAAGTATTGTGTTACAGAGCGGGTCAGGAGCAAAGATGCACCACCACTGCTTTAAATGCAATAATAATTTATTTACAAGAAATATATACACATTTACGCTACCGTTCAAAAGTTTGGAGACACTTAGAAATGTCCTGATTTTTTTAAAGAAAAGCAGTTTTTTAAATTAAAGGTAACATTAAATGAATGATAAATCCAGCCTAGACATTGTTAATGTGGTAAATGACTATTCTAGCTGGAAACAGCTGATTTTTAATGGAATATCTCCATAGAGGTACAGAGGAACATTTCCAGCAACCATCACTCCTGTGTTCTAATGCTACATTGTGTTAGCTAATGCTGTTGAAAGGCTCATTGATGATTAGAAAACTCTTGTGCAATTATGTTAGCACATGAATAAAAGTGTGAGTTTTCATGGAAAACATGAAATTGTCTGAGTGACCCCAAACTTTTGAATGGTAATGTAAATACACAGAGCTGATAATGGAAACCAGAAGTGATGATTCATAAGAGCAGCGACTAAACAGGCTACGCCCAACAGGGACACTATCGGCCAGAGGGCAAATTATTAATAACTGAAAATACACAGAAAGCTACAGACACAATACACTATACAATCAGACAGACTAAATCACACAAGCAAGATTGGTACAGGATAGCGACTAACCAGGACTTGGTACTACCAAGCTTGGAAAGTGGGACAGGCTGAACAAACGAGCCCAGGGCACCAACAAGAACAATACTATACAGGCCGTGAGAACAGAAATAATACAGAATGTACCATCCATCCATTACTGATACACCGCTTAAGCCTCATTAGGGTCATGGGGGGCTGGAATCTATCCCAGCTGACTTTGGCTGAAGATCGGCACTTAGATAGCTCAATAGGTTGAGTGGGCGACCCCTGAACAGGGGCTATAGTCCCTGACGCAGCAGCCTGGGTTCAATTCCAGCTCATAGACCTTTGCTGCAGGTCTTTCTCCCTACTTTCCTGTCTGCCTTTTCACTAATCTGTCAAATAGAGCCAAAAATAGCCAAAAAACTGCTTTAAAAGAACACCCTGGACAGATCCCCAGTCTATCACAGGACTACATATAGAGACAAACAATCACACTCACATTCCCACCTACAGACAGTTTAGAATAATCAATTAACCTCAGCATGTTGTTGGCCGAGATGCAAACCAGGGATCTTTTAGCTGCAAGGCGAAAGTGCTAACCACCAAGTCACTGTGCAGCCCACAGAAAATATCATAAGCTACAAATACACAGCATTAATAAGCAAGGACCAGCTAGAGAAGGAGTGACTTGGCTGGTTAGAACAAGAACTGACGCTGAGCAAGAACATGCAGAGTGGCTGGTTGACTAACTGAGGTTATTCAACGGTCTGGCATCCTGTAGTGCTCCGAGCCAGGCTTTTATGGAGCAGAGTGAGCAGTAGATGGGCTGACCACTCCCCGCCACAGGTGTGCACCCTCAGGTAATTAGTCAGTGACCTGCACTTGTAGACATTCCGCACACAAACACACACCCCATCAGGCCAACAGGAGGAAAGAGGGAGTTTGCCAGCTAGTTGGAGATGGAGATGGAAGTGGAGGTGGAGGGTATGGCAGTTCGTGCTACAGACCGTAAAATTTTGCCACACAGGGAGCCTCACCGCCAGATTGAAAAGCGGCGGAGGGACAAAATGAACAACCTCATCGACGAGCTGTCTGCCATGATCCCTGCATGTCAGCCCATGGCTCGGAAACTTGACAAACTCACTGTGCTGCGGAAGGCTGTACAACATCTGAAAGCCCTCAAAGGTAACGTTTAGCCTATCCAGCACTTTAAAGTATCAAGAACAGAGTTTGGCAGGTCTAAGTAATCAGTCTGTTTTTTTTTTTTTTCAGCTGGGACAAGCAGCACCTTTACAGACACCACCTGCAAGCCTTCCATCCTGCCCCATGAAGACCTCAGGCACCTTCTGCTCAGGGTAGCTGTTCATATTCAACACCAGACTACTCAGGTGTGATTGTACATTTATCTGTCTGTCTACTAATGTGTCTGTCTGTCCTCCTATCAGACTGCCGATGGGTTCCTGTTAGTTGTAAGTTGTGACCGGGCGAAAATCCTGTTCATCTCAGAGTCTGTCTCCAAGATCCTCAACTTTAAGCGGGTGTGTTGCATTTCTGTTACGTGTTTCCTTGGTATTATCAATTACAACGTTTTAAAAATTATGATTGAGGTGGCCAAGCTACACAACTTAAAGTGTAACTGGTTGATTTTTTTTTCTCTCTTGAATTCAAGCACAATTAAACAGAAATGGCATGTGGTCCCAAAACAAAATTGATTCAATGATTGGGACATTGTTTGCTCTAACAGAATTATCTTTCCAGTTGTTTTAAAAAAAAAAAAAAAAAAGTCCCCTTAACCATACTGAGATGCACAAAAAGTCAAAGATGACTGCAAAGGTTGTAACGGGTCAGCCTCCAACAAAATGTCAAATACCAGATTCTGTCATTTCGTTGTCTCTGCAGACTTTTACCCTCTAAAAACCCAAAACCCACAAGTGGGTCTGAGAGACTTTTATTATTATGTTTTAGTTGCCAAAATGACAACATTTATCAGTGCCAGAAACTGTAAAAATGGAAAGAATCGTTGTTTTCTGTTTTCCAGTGGTCCTTGAATGTACTGTGTGTTGTGTACTTCTTAAATTTGTGCTTAAACTCGTAATATTTAATCAAAATCCCTTTTTTTCCCCAATATCTCATTGATAGTTTCCACTAGACCCTGTAACGTGACAAAAATACAGGGACTTTTGAGCTGTTTTTTTTTTTTTGTCTGATTTTTGTAAAAGAAAAATCAATGAAATTCTGCTTTTATTTTTCCTTTTAAGTTGTTTGATGTAACTCTGTCACACTGCACATGTGAGTAGAAATGTTAAACTGTCAAAATTCACTCAATCTATTCAGAGTTCAGAGGGTTCAACTACAGTTGCAGATGCAGAAGTGGTGCAGCAATTCCAAGTTAGGTTGTAGACTTTTAACTTGCTGACCAAACATTAAGAATGAGATATGGATATATACGTATTAAACTGTTGGCTTTGATTAAATGATGGATGTTAAAGAGGGAACAAAAAATTCTGAACAATTTTTCACTCTAACTTTAGAGAGATCAGAGCAGTAAAGCTTTGTATTTCCTTTTTACACCAAATTGTCATCACTTTTCTAACAATATTATTTATATTTTTAGCTTGTCAGAGAACGTTTTTTAACATTTTTCCAGTTCCAGACCTCCATGTTAAATTATCTACTTCATCTGCTCTCAGTATGCGTTTCATTTTGTGCTGTTAGTTTTCACGTTAATTGTTGTGGAGGCAGCAGATTTTATGAGAAAACAACAGCAACATGTGGAAAATTTTAATGAAGCTCTGAAGGTCTGACAATACCGCAAGTACAACTTAATAATCAAAGCCATGTTTTTCATTCCTCTACAGTCTCCTTGCTTTTATACATTTTTCATAAATGATAATTGTATTGGGTTTGGTAGCCAGCACGATAGCCACACCTGCTCAACATGTTTCATTTTCCAACTTTGAGACTGACTGTGGGTAAGCAGAGGGGAATGAGGATTAGGAGGGATGGAAGAGAAAAGCTTCTAAAGAAATCTGACTCCATGTCTGCAGGGCAGCATGTGTTATATGAGGGCTTACTACTAAACCATGACTGGGTCCATGCAGCAGCAACTCCTCAGTTACAGTCCAGATACATTTACTGCATGCAGAGCTGCTGTACACAGTGTGGTGTCTCCATATCTTCCAAATTAAGTGTGCAAGTGGCACAAGATTTAAAGAACACGTAGCATTTTAGTTGGCAGAGCACAATAAAGTATATATGGATGATGAAACGGTTGAGTTAATAGATGCATGTAATTTGTGTTCTCAGATGGATCTGACTGGGCAGAGCTTGTTCGATTTCATTCACCCCAAAGACATCAACAAGGTGAAGGAACAGCTGTCATCTTCTGACATGTGCTCTCGCCAGCGTCTCATTGATGCAGCAAGTAAGTGTGTTGGCAAAAACTAGTAACCCTATCTGGAAGATGGCAAGATAGCGGATCAACACAATAGCTACAGATGGGCAACAAATTAAAGGAAAAACCTGAACCTTTGACCCTTCAATGAGGGGATCTCATGGTTTTATTATTGAGGGGGGCATTTTGCTGGCATGATTTAGATCTACTTGCCCTCTTAAGCCTTGACTACACTGCAGTCACGATGCGTACCCAGACAGCTGCCAACACCACAGATGTGTAGTTGTTGTTGTGCAACTTTCTAGTTTGCTTTGCAGCTTGGAGGACTCCATTCCCTTCCATACATCTGATGTAAAACACCTACTAAATGATCTATACAGTTACACTACTGCCGAGTATGTGTACTACTGCCGCCCTTTTAATTTAGTTTGCATACAGACTTTATAAGTAAGGTAAAAGACCAGTGTTATATTTGATTTATTTGCAGTTTACAAATCACACAAGGTGATGTATGTTTGTCATCTGCCCAAGTCCATGAGAGTCCATGTAAACCCTCCCGCAGACTGCCCACATCTAGCCAGAATTTTTTGTCTGTAACAAATGTCCATGAAGATACAAATTAATCTTGTCATCAGTCTTGTCCTGATGAGTTTAGTAGTCCACCTCTAAAGGATAGCGGACTCTGCATTGAGAACCTCAATGTAGACGTTCTGGATCGAGAAGACAGAGGGTTTGAGAGATGAGTGCAGGACGCCATTTATCTTAATCCGGTACGGCCATCTCTATACAGGGGAGGTGGTTAACAACACCACTTATCAGGTACTTATAATGCAGTCCTGAGATCTAGCCCAGGCAGTTTCACCACCATTCACACTGTGAGTCATGTAGTCTTGGGCCATTAACAAGCCATTTGATTTGGCAGTCAGAATAAAAACCTTTGACTCTACACCAGCCAGTTCTAACAGGCTGGTGTAGGGTTAGTCTCTTGGATGGGAGGTGAAATGGAACCAAAAGAAGAAGCCTTCTAGCTCCTAGAGTGACCATGATCTGGATGACTGAGAATATGTACAGACTTTTGGATGAATGGTGTTCCATTCCTCTGCTACAGTCCAGAGATTTGTACAATCAATGCCAAGGCACATCAGAGTTGTTCTGGCCTCACATAGTGACCCAACACCTTACCAAGACATTTTGTTGTTTTTTTCCTTTTAATTTGTCCATTAGCATAAGTTCTGTATGTGGTAAATGTCTTTCTGTGTGCAGCTGGGGTTCAGGTCCAGGTGGACGCCCCCGTCAGGACGTCCCACTTGTCCTCTGGAGCGCGTCGATCCTTCTTCTGTCGCATGAAGCACAGTCGAGTGACAGGGAAACACGAAGACAAACACTCACTACTCAGCACTTACAAAAAGAAAGGTGGGTCCAGATGGGTGCTGCTTACCCAAGTAGTAGTGAAGTATCAGGTCATGGTGACCGTGTTGTACACCTGTGCTGTCCACATGACTAGCCACACTGCTGGTGAATGAGCAAGCCATTTCAAAGCGTGAAGGAAACAGCTGATCAGCTGAAATGAGTGCAAGCTGTATGCAGAGACAAGTTGACATGACCACCACTTACACTGATCTGTTTCTGCTGGTCTGTGCGATGTCCTATTTTCAAATAAATACAAGCAACTGATTGTAACTTTACTTAATTGAGAATAACTGGAAAATTAAAGTTGAACAGAAAACTAGAATTATAAAATAGGTAAATAGCAACATAATTTGGCTTTTAGTCAAACTGCTACTGTAGGCTAGTTAGGATAAAACTTCAGCTCTTACATGTCTTCTACAATACCACCGAACCTTGCTCTGTTCTCTCCAGTGTGACCTCTGAGAGACAAGGTTTCACCTGCTACCTGAATCTGGATACGCAGGCTGAATGTAAATGCAGAGACACTCACTGAGCCTCTCAAGCCCACAGTGCCCTCCGGAGCTATTTTGATAACTTTGTTTCTATTACTTTGCTCTGTTGAGAGCACTTGAACTGATTCTGCTGAGAGGAACAGTCTGAATGGGTTTATTCTAAAAAAGACTGGAACTATTCAGCTTTCTGTGCAGGGCACTTTAGCTCAATCAGAAGAGGAGGATGGAGGACGTGGACCAAAAGATAAACAAGGTACTTAAATGCAATGACGACAGTATTTAAGTGACTGGTGGAAAACAAGGAAGTGCATTGGAAATTTCTTTGCGTTGCGTAGGGAGAAAAAAAAACTGATCCGATTGACTAAAGTAGGCAAAAGTTCGCTGGGGTTGAATTTAAGTTGGTGAAACTAAATCTTTGTATCTTGGTAGCTGCTTTTTTAAGGTATTAATTACAGAAACGTATCATGTTTCCCCATCCATGTTTCCTCGTTTACAGGCAAAAGCGTCTTCAGACTAAAAATATGAAATATCACATAAATTCTCTACAGATACAATAAGATGAGATAATTATCTCATAATTGCCAGATTTTCTGTTGATGAAAAACACTACAATGTGGGTCAGTTTTCCTAAGTGATTTCTTGGTAGAAATGCCACAATTTGAAGCACACTGTCCTGCTCAGGAAGTAGGTCAGTGTTGCAGCATTGTATAACCAAAGTAAGAAGAAGGTCCAAACTCCACTACTGTAACTGTGGCAGCAGAAACAGGAGCTGTGGCGCCCCCCAGTGGCAAACGTCAGCAACTGTACCTCAGTATATAAGCACAGGAAGCAATATGCTCAAACTTTTCAGTGCACTAATTTTCAGTTTTCCTGATTGTCAGGACTTGTCAAACACTCAAGAAGCAAATATTATGTTGACTATTATTTTTGTGTTATTTCTTACAGTCCAATAAACACAATCTATTGAAAGTTTTTCTTTTAAATTTACCAGCATTGAAGAACAAGTCTGTTTTATATTCTACATTATAGCTTTTATTTTTACATTTACTTAACAGTCACAGCTGAGACAGACAAAAACTGTGGGGAAAGACTGATTATTACTGTCCACGGCCTAAGAGTCACTGCTGATGCAAATATTTTCAGTGTATCCAAAGGGCAGGGATTTATTTTTGTGATTCAAGAGAGAGAGACTTTTTTTTTTTTTTTTTTTTGGTTTTAAGTCTTCAAGAGAGCTGTTAACAGTTAAAATATAAAGACATGCCGGTCTCATTCTGTTGAATAAATCAAGAGTGGTGACAGAAATATTCAGATTCTTTACTTAGGCAAGAAGTACAAATTATGCTTATTACTAAGAGTATCTTCAAAGGTCTGGTAGCCCAGTGGTTTGATTCTAGTCAAAAGACAAAAAAAATTCTCAGCTGAAAGTATCAAAAGTAAAATACTGGCTCCGTCTATCAAACCTCTCCTGTCAGTTATTTGATATAGACTGCATTGTGAATACAGGATGTAAAATTCTACCATTACAACTGGTTGAACTGAGACTGATTTTAACTGCTTATTAAAAGCAGTGGCTTAATATGTAGAGTTTTCTCTTACCATTTCTGTTTTCCTATTTGAGCTTCAAACCTGAAACCAGCTCAGAAGTTGAAAGGTCAAAGCTGTTTTTGGTTGAAACGCCAACAACTCAGATGACTGAAACATGAGAAGTGACCCAACCAGTTTCTTTTTCTGGTAAAACACCACAAACTTAAAACCCTGAAAACCACTGGTTTCGCCTTTAAACAAAACTGTGTAGGTTATGAGCCTGTTGCATGTTTTTGAACATAAAATTTCAATCTGGAATCTGCACTGCAGGTAATGTTATGCAGCAAACAGACTTCCACCTGAAATGCAGCAAAGTAAAACTATAAAGTAGCATTTATTTAGTTTCTTTACAGCACCACAAGTTGACCTGAAAAGGTCCACTAATTCAGTCAAGTGTATTTTATGTGAGATCAATAAAAAATAAGATGGACTGATGAATGATTTGGTTAAGTTCAGACAAACGGTACACACACATCACACACTGGGCCAAGTATTGGCAATACACAATTCTAAATGTGCAAATAATTAAAAGGAAAGACACAGATTGAAAACAGGAACTTGAACAAAGGCAAAAAATAAAAATGCAGTTAAAAATATGTAGCATGAGGCATAAAAATAACAAATAACACAAAATAAGGCATCTCGGCCTGGGATTTTTCTGCATGTTCTCTCTGTGCATATATGGGTTTTCTTTGGCTTCCTGCCACAGGAAAAACATGTTCAGGTTAATTGGTGATTCTAAATTGTCCGTGGGTGTGAGTGTGATTGTTTATCTCTCTAGATAATGGATGGATGGACAAAGTAAACAGCTTTTTTCCAAAGCTGTGCCCTACTTTTTACTCAAATATAAATCAGAATAAATGGATTGAAACCCTGTGTCCTTTTCTTGAATGTCTTTTGTCTTAGTTTTATTATTTTTATCTTTTGGTTATGTTTTTACCATTCTGTACAGAACCTTGGTCAACTCTGGTTGTTTTTAAAGTGCTGTATAAATAGATTTGATTTAATGTTTGTAGTTTTACTGCTAATAACTTCTCTCCACACTGGTGTTTTCCCCTCCCACAGACACGTACAGATATTGTACCCTCCACTGCACTGGATACATGCGCAGTTGGCCGAGCAGCCAACTGGACTCGGAGGGCGACGCTGACAAGGAAACCTCAAGCTTGACCTGCCTGGTGACGGTGTGTCGCCTCAATCCCCACGTGTCCCAACAGCCTTCCAAAGAAATCAACGTGAAGCCCACCAAGTTTATCACCCGCTATGCGATCGACGGCAAGTTCACTTTTGTTGATCAACAGTGAGTCTCCAGTTTCTACTTACACCCATCTGCACCTTTTATCTTTCTAGTCCTAGATTTGTTCTGAATACATGGTTCCACTGAGAAAGCAATGGCAGAGGCGTTCTGTGGCGTTGAGACTTCTGAGCAGAACAGCATGAGTCCTGTCAGTTAAACTGTCAGTGGAGATAATCCTTTCTGTCTTTGCCGTTGTTTCTCAGAAGGAGCTGTGCATCTTGACGGCATCACATGAAAATCTCTTCTCATTTATTGGGAAGTAATTTCACATCACAAGTATAGTGAATCACTTCATCAAATTCAATGTGTTTCGTTGTTGAACGTTCCTTGAGAGACTTTTCTCGTTACTTGTTTGTACCTGTGATGGGCACAATCCTGAGAGGCAGCAAGCGAGACAAAGAAAACCAGGTTTACCAAATTGTTTCTTTATCCTCGCTTTTCCCAGAGCCACAACAGTCATCGGTTATCTGCCACAAGAACTTCTTGGCACGTCATGTTATGAATACTTCCACCAGGATGACCTGCAGCACCTCGCAGAGAAGCACAGGCAAGGTGATGGAGCAAATTTAACCATATGTTAGAATGATTATAATGCAGCTCAGATAATTGTATCAAATACCGCACTTGTGTTTAGGAAATGTTTTTATGTAGAAGTTCAAAGGGATTATGGAAATGTCAATACCATCTACAGTATATTTAGTATTGACCAAAGGGCTTGCAGCAACATCTTGATGACACCCGTGTCCAAACTCTTTGGCAGTTCTTCGAAGCAAAGAGAAGATTGAGACGAAGTGCTACAAGTTCAAAACAAAATATGGCTCCTATGTTTCACTCCAAAGTCAGTGGTTTAGTTTCACAAATCCATGGACCAAAGAAGTTGACTTTATCGTGTCTTCAAACAAGGTTATCTTGTAAGTATGAATTCATTTATGAAGATGTTTAACAGCCCCTCATATACAGAGGCATTACTGGAGAAAGAATGTACAACACACTCATTCATTTTTTTCATTCATGCTTTACAACTAACTGCAAAATGGTATCATCATACAATGTAAAAAAAAAAAAAAAAAAGAAAATCTCTCTGCAACAGTGCCACATAAATACAGTAAAAAAAACAGTGGAAAACTGCAGCATTCAAAAACTGTAAAACTAATGAAAATAAAGACTAATCTCTATAAAATAATGATATTTATAGCTATTTAAAGTACAGTAAAACAGAAACTATCTAAGTTTATAGTTGCACATTGTAAAGAACATGTTATATATTTCAAACCCTAATATACATATTTTTTCTTTCAAACAACTCTATATACACCACTTGAATTTTTCCAGGTTTTTATTGAGATTCAAGTAGTTCAAGTCCAATGAATAGCTTGAAATAGTACAAAGGTAAATGGTGAACTGCCAGAGGTTAAAATAAAAGGTAAGGTTACCCAAAACTGAAAAATAATGTACATTTCAGAATTACACAAAAAGGCCTTTTTCAGGGAACCAGAAATGTGTTAACAACTTAAAGCTGTTCTGCAGCAATGGAGGTTGATCGAGCCTTGAAAGTTGGTGCTAGTAAATCCTACAGGTGTCCCAACTTTTCTGGATTATTTCCAACTCCCTCTGTCTGCATAAAAGTAGTGTTGGAACACATCATGGCACCATACCCTCCAGAGCATTATGTGAACAGTATTGTACTGCAGAAAGTAGTGTGTTGCTATAAAAATGGTGAGGAAAACACGGTTAATAGAAGAGAGACAGACCATCATAACACTTATAAATGTAGGTCTTTCCTACAGAGAAACTGTGTTGATCTGTTAAAGAATTACAGTGATGAACCATTTTAAAAAACAGTGTATTCTATTTGATTCTGAGGGTCCAAAATCTTTATTTTTGTGTTTATTTTACACCCAGCTTTAAAATGCAGTGTAAATCAGATTAAAGCAGGACACATACTACTTTGTACCAACAGGGGGCCTGGTCATACAAAAGATGACGAGGGGGCAAGCAGCTCTAAAACTCTTCAGGGTAAGAAATGCATGTTGCAACGTGTATTCTGGTGACTGTTTGCGTCCTTCTTTTTGTGATCTTTGTCATCTTTCTTCATCAGAAGACGCAAAGCAAATACCTGTGATTCCCGGCCTCTCCAGCGGTGTGGGCACTATGATCTATGCAGGCAGCATAGGGACCCAAATAGCAAATGAGCTCATTGACTCCTACAGGTATGTTCTGTCAGTTCATGCATAAAACAGAAAAAGTAATTACAATTAATTGATTTTCTTTAAAGGAGGGGAAAACGGTTTGATAAATACTATGGGCAAACTGGTTAACATGAAATTACATCATATAAGGGTTACCATTTAGATCTACTGTATATTGGAGCTATATTGATGTCTATAAACATCCAAAAGAATGCTTTAATAGTAAATGGTCCACACATGTAGCACCTTTAACTTCAGCTAGGTCCTGCAAAGTGCTTTAGTACATTAAGCTCCTAGAGGTAGTTTTACAAGCACACGTAGGCATGTGGAGAGATCCACCTGCAATGTTTTCAGTTGGTGAACAACCCGTTCTACCACTTGAACCACAGTCCCACCAAATAATAAACTTAAAGAGCCCACGTTCTGCCTATTCTGATTTTTTTTTTTTGTTTTAATGGTCTACTTGGATGTGTTTACATGCATTAATGATCAAAAACGCACTGGTTTTCTCCCTTCACCCTCTGTCTGAAATGCTTCGTTTTAGCTCCCGTCTCTTTAAGGTCCCCTTTCAGAAAAGCTCAGTGTGCTCTGATTGGTCAGCTAGCCCAACAAAAGCAAGTCAGCACTGGTCATGTGCTTTAACCCTAGATCTATGTATCAGGTTCTGGATATAGCTCTAGAAGATTCAGCTCTAGGGATCAATTAATGTGAAGTTATTGTTAGAGGGCGTGGCTAAGCCAGCCACTCAGCAGGCGTCATGCTGAGGTGTTGCATGTTGACATAAATAAGTAACAGAAGTAAAGCCTGGACTTGAGATGAATAGTTTCAAGTAGGTAAGGATAAATATTTTTTGAGAGATTAACTTCTTTTGGCATCCAAAAAAAAGCTATGAGGAATAGGGGAAACCCCCGAATGCATTGTATTGGCTCTTTAATGTGGGATTACATCATATAGAAATAAGATTTAAATAAGTTATAGAATGTAGCTGTTTCAAGACCCCAAAAGAATATTTATACTAAAATTAAGTTTCTTAGATATCATTGTATTTTTCTTTACCTGTTTTTGAACAGAGTGAACTCGTCTCCATCAAGTGGAGCTTCCAGTCCGTTCGGTCCGGTGCTGGAGAAATGTCCACTGATTTCCCCACAAACCAGCAGGAGTGTGAGTGACCTCATTTAGAGCACATTTACTGGAGGCAAATGCTACTCCTTTCATTAGTAATTCCTAGAAAGCTCCAGCTGCAATTAGTGTGCTTGTTGACCTGCTGATTGTAGGATAAACTAACACAGAAATTGCACTCAAATGTTTAAATTTTTTTTCCATTTCTAAGTTTTCTTCATTCTTGGTAGGCTGTTATAGTTAGGACTCATGGCCAGATATAATTTGATTCATGGATAAGGACTTTACATGGCAATGTATTTTCATAGCCTGGGAGCTTTCCTATATAATGAGTAGCAACATATGCAATTTTATGCAAATCTTTGGCCATGGGTTGTATTTATATGCAAAATTAAGTGTCTTTCATATGTTGTACATTTTCAAGCAAATTAATGGTGACATATGGATGTTCTGGAAAGCAATTTGAAATAACTGAATTCAAAACCTCATTTTATAATACTGTTAAGTGCTGGTACTTGTAATATAATTGTTTCTTGGAGGTAATGTGTTCATAGTACAGTAAAGTTTTGAGTTGTATTTCCACCACAGCATGCTCACATCTCATTATAGTGTCTCTGTGAACCAGAAAGTTTCATTCAGATGCAAGAGACAAAGTGTCTGAGAGAGACGGCAGCTTGTTTTCCTGAGCTTAATTACACACTTCAGTGGAGAAAGGTGAAACGTGGGGCTCTGTGCAGTGTTTTAATGCATACTGGCTTGTTGCAGGCGTCCAGCAGAGAGGAGGCAGCAGGCACTTCATCAGAGTCCCAGTCTGAGTCGAGGACAGCAGCGGGCGCTAGCAGCGCAACTTCTGAAAGTACAGGTACTGGATAGTTATCAGTCCAGTGTTTTGACCAGTTTTCCTCTGCCAAGATGGAGAACAGTCATTGGACTTCATTCCAAAGATTCTTGCAATATTTTATACTCGTAATGAACTCAACTATTTATATTGCTGAACACACCTATGATTTCACAGCTGCAGTCCCTTCAATATCCGCTTAGTCTAATTAGATAATATAAAAGATCAGAGTAGTAAAACACATTTGGACAAAGTGTGAACCATAATATTAAAATACTAGTTATATTTTGCATATCTAAATTTTATGTAAAATGTGAGAGCACTTGTCAGTTTTTGTAAACACCACAGAAACTCAAATGTGGCATCTGGTCTGGTGCAAATATTCAAGTAAGCAGACGCCACTGTACTGTACTGGCTCTAAAGTGCCTGAACTCAGCCTAAAAGTTCTGAACTAAACCTATGATAAGCCCTCTTATGTCACTCATGTCATGTTAATAATAGTGAGATTCTGCATATAAAACTGTAAAATATTGACTGTTTAAAATGGGGATAAAAGGAAACCTTCTATGACTAAAAAGCAGTAAATTATGAGTATATTTCCAGAAAACTCTGAATTACTGAGCTGACGACTTACAGTATATGCAGTAGAATCCAAACAATAGATGACCTAATGAGCGTATTTTAAAAGAAATACAGCCATTGCAGATTTTTGTGTTAGATTTGACCAAAAATGTGTGTATCGATGCTTCCAAGGTCCTATATGCTTTGAACCTATTCCAGTGGAGGCCTGTTGTAAGAACAGAAAACCCATTTGACAGGTTCTCACGACAACCCATGTCATATTAACCAAGACTTCATTAATGAAATGAACTTTGCAGAGTAAAAAAAGGGCAGTATTGTTTTTTTTATAATGCTTGTTGAAGAAGCTAAGGACTAGCATCACGTCTTTTTTCAATATCTGTGTTTCATTTCAGTGAATTCTAAAAGTCATACTGTGTTCAAAATTTGTAAGTAAAAGTTCTCTAACTTTGGTAGCAAACGTAATAAAACTCTGCATAATGAGCTAACAGCAGCTGACTAACATTTCTTAGCATGATAGAATTAATTTCATTTCACTATTAGCATATTTTTCATGTAAGTTACTTCTAAATTGTATGGTCATCTTAAAAAATAGTTAACAGTATAAGCAGATCTTTTATTTATATTTCTGTGGCAGAAAAGGAAATGAAGCAGCTCACATCTGGGGACCGTACTCACACAGAGCTGAGGTCCTCAGACGTGTTAGCGGATGTACTGATGCAAAAATTCATCACACAGCGATAGATGACGATTTCAAAGCAGGGATTTTTTTTTTCCTGAAACCTGTGTTTTTGTTTTCTTTTTTCCCCCAGATGAGCCGTCCCAGCTGGACTTGGACAACATAGTGGTTCCAGGCCTGAGCAGCTTCAGCAGCGACGAAGCAGCCTTAGCGGTCATCATGAGCTTGCTGGAGACTGATGCGAACATGGGTCAATCGGGGGACTTTGAGGACTTACACTGGCCTTTCTAGAGGGTGCTCAGACTTTCAGCTCCTCTCACATGCTTTTGTGCCGTTTCTTGCCCTTTGCCAAGAACTTGGCCTTTCAGTTAATATTGATCTGGCTGATGACTGACCTGGCCTTGCACAACTGAACCCACTGGACTTGTACCAAAGGCAGCAACATGTCATACTTGAGGATAGAAGTTTAGGTTTATAGGAAATGTTGTGACTGTGATTACTTTGTTGGTCCCTTTGGTCTTGCTTGAAGGAAAGGGAGGTTCAAGTGCCCCTGGAGCTTGTGGTGATTCAGAGTGTTCCTCAGCATCCTCAAGGGGGCTTAGACCAAGACTTTCCACAGCAGAGCGATCTATTTGCTCTGCTGCCCTCAGTGACCAACGTCTGGAGGAGAAAGGAACTCCTGCCATGTGCAGTGCTGCTAGAGAAATTCCTCAAACCTTTGACTTTTGCGTAACCTTCGGTACACCGTGATGACCGACATGTTTTTCATAACATGGTCTGATTGTTCCATTTTTATCATTTTTTTTTTTTTTTTTAAACTGTTTTTTAAAGATCCCTAGCAGACACCGTTTCGGTAAAATACTCTGAGTAATGTTTTGTCAAGTTGTGTCCAGTAAGTGCTGAGGAAAGTTAAACAAGAATGCTACCCTTTATCCCCTTAATTGAGAATTGCAGATAAATATGCGAATATGGTGGTGCCTCTAGCTTAGCACCACCACTACCGGTCCATGTTACATTCCATAATGGACTTTTTAAACACAAACCACTTGGGGTGGGGAAGAAACTGAGTCACATAGGAATGGAGATTTTTACTGTTAATTCTTAGTCTTACCTGAAAATTTGAATTGGCTTGCAAATGCTAAAAATGCATTAAAATGACATAACAAAGGACTAACAAACAAAGAGGCTAAACTCAACCTGGAGGACACAGTGCAAACATACTAGAAATATTTGTGGCACAATTTGAATTTAAAGCTGGGATAGGCATCAACTTAAACAAGCAAAAACACACCAGATTTTCAAAATGCAACCCTCCGCCTGCAGCACATTCATATACATGTGCTTCATACACAGGGAGCACACAAACATGACACTAAACTAACCATAGTTGTGAGTCTTTGGTAACACAACTTAACCAACCACTACAACACATTTAGATGTTATAGCAAAGTGAAGAAATCAGTATATAGAGGATGCAACTCCAGTTCTATGAGTACATTTTGCTGATACTGATGTTTTATTGCATTTAATGTCTCTATTAGACTCTCTTATGAAGAAGTCCATCTTCCTTTTTTGGGTTGCCTGCACTGTCAATGTTGGAAAAACAACTTTTCCTGCAGGATTTTGCAGAACAGCAAACAGGAAGTCCCTCTCTCTGGGATAAATTTTCTAGAGTCTGAAAACAGAGGCAGGAGGAGGTGCAGAAATCTACGTTCCTCTCAGATCACTTGAATTACAACCTGCTGAAAGGTTTTTAGGGAAAATTACTACCTACCCTGGCTTTAATGACCTAACAATTAGCTTTGCAAATTGAGGTGTTTCACAGCGATGACCTCTAACACACCAACAGTCTGCACTTCTTCTTGGCTTTACACTTTGACTAAATGGCCTGCTTGATTTCAAAAACCCAGCCCCTGTAAAGAATAACAGTGGCTCTCCCAGGTACTAGCATTGCAGCTGAGTGGCTCTTCTCCACTTCTTGAGACACACTTAAAGCGGACAATGCACAATTAATCAAGAACTGATCTGTGATGCCAAGAATGACCTGGAGATTTGCCAAAGAGTCCCACACCTATAAGTCAGAAGTACTGTATTTAGAAGAAGTAAGACTGATTTGAATCACCTATGATCAGAAATGATTCAAAAAGCTAATCTGACTTCTCTTCTAATGAGCTGGACGAGGTCTTTTCATGCACTTTGACGCTGACTCATCATATGATTAGACCACATAAGCAAAGCTGAGTCTATCAATATGATCTGGGTGATTGCACAGTTAGAAGAGATTATTAAAGAATTCTCAAAGCGTTTAAATTTTCATCTGGCACCACCACAATACAATTTTAAATTTTACTAGCAAACAAGAAGAACCCTTTTCAAATTTTACTAGCAAACAAGAAGAACCCTTTATGTCAGGACTGTTTTTTTAATGAAATAAATACTTGAATATGTACTCCTGTTTACAGTAATGGTCCATGGATAAATAGGAGGTGTGTCATTTGGGCTTGTTACACAAAGGCAAATGAATTGTTTTGGACCATCAAGTTTCTTATTACATAGAAGGAAGCTGACAATAAACAGGTTAACCACCCAAAGCAACCTTCAATGAAAAGTTTTGGGTATACATTGTATATTTCAAGTTTTTAATCAGGGAAGCCACAATTCCATAGGTTGCAGTGTCACATTATGGACATGTATTTATATTGAAATGTAGGAAAAAAATCTCCATTAGAGTAACGTGATGACAGCCCTCAAAGAAATGAAATAGAGGGGTTTCATGGATTATTTAAACAATCATTTGTAAAGGGTCTGTTTTACCGTTGAATGTGCACTAAAGGATACTGTGTTCACATATCACGTACTTGCTGAACTCCAGACGGTTCCAGCCTGGATGCTAAACTCCTGGGATAAAATGGAAGGTCCACCATTGAGGGGAGAATGTTTTCCAGTGTTAACAAGGGACAAGACAGCATTGTATTGCTGCTGTGTTGTCTTAAATCGCCTTCCTGTCACCCCAAAATAGTGTTTGAAGAGCCTATAGCTGCACAGAAGGTAGCTATATTATTTGTGTTACCAGGGAGACAATTATGTTGTAGTCTCTGTCTCTGAATGTCCACTTACCACAACAGCCTAAAGAAAACTCCACCTCGAAGCATCTCAGACATATTTTAAAAACATCTCTTCTGGATTTTATCAGTGGAAAGGCGGTTCAGAGAGATCCTTTAAAAATCAGAATGCAATGCAGCCACATGACAGGTTGAACTGTGCAGTAGACTGATATTTACAGTGTCAGAGGATGTGAAGGTGGGTTTTAGTTTACTGAGTGACTATCTTCAATACAGCACATGTAGACTCTGGTTATATCACTGGTTCCTCAAATCTTGAAAGTATAATGTGATTGCATTGCCTTGAACCCATGTTGTTTCTGACAAAGTTCTATTTTAAGTTAACAGTTATGCACTTGTTTTGGCTTTAAAAGCAAAACTGACATTATTTGCCATTGCCATCTGTGCCATTTCAAATGGACACTAATGCATATTTAACATGACCTGCTATCAAAAGACAAAATGTCTGATATTTGTATGTGATAACTGTTGATGTATCTGCTGTAATGAGGAACGGTGGCTGAAGTCTTTGACAGTAAAATTTTTTTTTTCAGAAATTGGCTAAAGTTCTTTTTGTCATTTTATAAGTCTTGTGTTGTCTCAGTTGTTGACTTCTCTTTTTGGTGCTCAAAGATGTTTCATCTTCATCCAAGAGGCTTCTTCAGTTTTGAGTAATGGAGAGTCCCAGATATATACTGACCCAGCTCACATGGCTCCTGGCCTATTAACGGCCCAAGACTTACACGCCTTGAGGTATGAATTATTGTAAAACTGCCAGGTGAGGGATGACTCTAGGCAAAAGTGTCTGGGTAGAGAACTGAAGACTGCATTATAAGTACCAGATAACTGGTGTTGTAGCCCCCTTTTCTTTTTAGAGATCCTCTTTAACATAGTTGGCTCTGTCAAACCTCAAGATGTTCTGAGACAACACCCCAAACAAAAAAATCCCACAAAACGCACAATATGAGGTCTTTATGTTAAATTTTTACTAAATTCTACTTTTACTTCACTCTAAGCAAAGTGAAGGAAAGGAAAGAATTTGAAAACCCAAATAATATTTAATAAAATCATTTATTTAAGGGAGAGAAAGATATACAAGCTTGCATTATGCAACATACGTAACCATAGCGTCATTGAAAAGCTCTAACACATTTATGTTTTGTCAAATTTCATCATGTAAATATCTTCTTTTTTCTTTTTCATTTGTCATTGGTTACTAGCCATGATTGTGTGCCTGGTATTGTTTTCACATTGTGAGCCTGTGTGTGAGTTTGTTAATGGGGCAAAATGTGGTCCGGGCACATCTAGTGTTGCAGGAACTACCACTATGGTGGTTTGAAGTGTCTGGCAGGTGTTTATATGCTCAATTTGCTGTCTGTGAATAAACGCGATAGTGCCACGAGCATGCAAGATGCGGTCATGAAGCTTTACAGGTGTGTAGTTGAGATGAAAATGAAAGCCAGGTTTGAAAATGACTGTATCCTGACCCATGAATACTCTCAGTAATATTGTAATGATTACTGAGTACTCATGAACCTTGGAGCTGAAAAATGAAGACAACACACCTGTCAAAAACTGCAGTTCCTTGAATGTCTACTTGAGGCGGACTCTAAAAACGAGTCAATTCCTGTAGACCTGCCTGTTAAAATGTGCCACTTGACAGCAAAAATAAAAAACCTGGTTAAAATCTGGTGCGAAAAAACAGTTTTGGTCTCTGTAGCAGCCTGTATGGGGGGTGAATTTTAACATAGCACACATGTTTAAAGGGTAAAAGTTATGCATATTTAAGGTGTGGCTGCTCTGAGTAACAGGTGGATGCCACCTGCGACAGTCCATAGCTGAGAGTTGTTGAACCAATCCAGATGGTTTGGAATGAGATGGACCACAGAGTGAAGGAAGAAGGACCAAAAAGTGCTCAGCATCTCTGGGAACTCCTTCAAGACTGTTAGAAAACCATTTCAGGTTTTACCTCATGAAGCTCATCCAGACAATATCAAGAGTGTACAAAGCAGAAATCAAAGCAAAGGGTGGCTATTTTGAAGAATCTAAAATATAAAACATGTTTTGACTTATTTCACACTTTTTTGTTTACTACAGACCTGGGCATCCTACGGCCCGCGGGCCACATCCGGCCCGCCGGATGACCCTGACTGGCCTGTATGAGGTCATTGGAAAATACTAAAATTCAATGCAAATATATATCATCACAATACATGCAAGCAATACGCCTGCACTGCTTTTATTTTGAAAGATCTGCTAAGTTAACGTTTTTTCGCGCGTGCTTTCCGTACTTAGCATTAGGTTTATGCGCTGATTGGTTTGTTGGTCAGCTTCAACCCAGGAAGATGTCAGCTAACGGCAAAGTAAGACAAAATCGCCAAAAACAGTAAGCCATTCTCTGATGGAGAGTTTATAAAAGAATGTCTGGTGGACTCTGCAGCGTTTATATGCCCGGAGAAGAAAGGAGCGTTCGTTAATGTGCCCCTTTGGAGGCGAACCGTAACGAGGCGGGTGGAGAGCAGCGCCGAAAATCTGGAGTTTCAGCTGCACAACAAAGTGGACGATTTTGATGTTTTCTCCTTGGCTCTGGACGAGAGCTGTGATGTCCGTGACACAGCTCAGTTACTCATCTTTGTACGTGGACTAACAAAAAACCTTTGAGATGACAGACGAGCTGGCAGCTGTGCAGCCAATGAAGGAACCACGACGGTGAGTGATTTGTTCACTGAGGTAAATACACGCATGAACAAGCTGGGACTAAAATGGGTGAGTTTGGTTGGTGTTACAACTGATGGCTGTTCAAATTTGACAGGGAAAAATGTTGGACTTTTGAAACGGATGCAAGATAAAGTGACTGAAATAAACCCAGAACAGAAACTGATATTTTTGCATTGTATTATACATCAGGAGGTGGTGTGTAAGTCAGTGCTAAAAATCAACCTCGTGACTGATGTAGCTAAAGTAGTTAACTTCATCAGGGCAAGAGCATTGAATTACAGACAGTTTGTTGTCTTTTTGGAGGAGATGATAGTGAACATGGTAACCTTGGTTACCAGACAGCTGTCAGATGGATCAGCCTGGACAAGATGCTTAAACGAGTTTGGGATCTGAGAGCAGAGATTCAAGAGTTGGGCATTGTACATCATTGTGTTGTGTAATTTACTGTTTTTATTGAGATATATTGAACATTGCTGTAAGTGTAGTGGGGAGCTGTTGTCTTTCTTTATGCTTCACAGTCATCTTAATGTAGATTTAGAAAAACTGACAACACCTCATAGCATTCATGATGAACAAAAACTGACATAAGGCAAGTTTCAAATCTCTGCCAGCTGATGGTCATATTGTTTTAGAATAAATTCTGAGTGATGGCTTACTTACTTTGCTTGTAAAAACAGTGACTGCTGAAAAGTAATTAAAGCACTTGGAAAATCAGTTTCACATTTTATGTATGTCTTTATGTTTACTATCATAAAGACATACATAAAATGTGAAACTGATTTTCCATCTACAACTCAATAGGCAGCAATCATAGTTTGAATGAAAAAACAAAATCTTTCATTAAATAGTTGTGTTCTGTGTTCTGCATTTTCATTATATTGTATTGTTTCATTTACTGTTTTTATTGAGATATATATTGAGCAGAGCTTTTACGTGTACTGATCCAGCCCTTAACAACCGTCAAAGTTTCTCATGTGGCCCCGTATGAAAATTAATTGCCCACCCCTGCACTAGTGGTATGACGCTGGCATTGTTAAATGTGGTGTCAACACGCAAATCTGGCATAATGAGGGGGTGTTCTTACTGAAACTAGTGCGCAATCTCTGCATGAAAACATAATCTAATCAAACATAACTGCACAAGGGTTTTCTAATCATCAATGAGCCTTTCAACACCATTAGCTAACACAATGTAGCATTAGAACACAGGAGTGATGGTTGCTGGAAATGTTCCTCTGTACCTCTATGGAGATATTCCATTAAAAATCAGCTGTTTCCAGCTAGAATAGTCATTTACCACATTAACAATGTCTGGACTGGATTTATCATTCATTTAATGTTATCTTCATTGAATAAAACTGCTTTTCTTTCAAAAATCAGGACATTTGTAAGTGACCCCAAAGTTTTGACCAGTAGTGAATGTCTCACATTTAATTGTGAACTTCTCATTTCAGTAATGTAAAGAAGTGACAAAAAAGCCCCATCAACACGCTGCTCCAACATTTTTTTCCCCCAGATCGTCCAGACAGCCTTTATTT
This sequence comes from Amphiprion ocellaris, assembly GCF_022539595.1. Lineage (NCBI taxonomy): Eukaryota > Metazoa > Chordata > Actinopteri > Pomacentridae > Amphiprion > Amphiprion ocellaris. The sequence goes on along the minus strand of NC_072786.1, from coordinate 23,249,032 downwards.
ATTTAACATTTGCTGCTACAACACATCATCTTGCCAACTTCTGACAATGTAGTATCAGCATCTACAACTCTGTTCTGTCACTGAAGTGCAGCGTGGGCAGACGAATCACTCCTCATGTGTCAGTGTCACGCTGCAGGCAAATGAGGCCACATCCTCATTTCCAGCTGTCACGACACAGTGATGAATGAGATCCATCTCTCTGTATTTTCTGACCTGCTTTTCATCGTCTTCTTTTGCTCCATCCTTTCCTCTCCGCTCAGAAATAGTGCTTCACTGAAAACACACGCTGAACTGTTGTGCTAAACAAAAATCTCTTTATTCAGCATCTATGGCAATCTCATTGTTATGCAACAAATAGTTTACAGTAAAACAATACCTAAGACTGCTCAGTCCAGTTTAAAAAACATAAAGTGCAGATTTATTAGTGTTTCTACTCAAATTCTTCTATTAAAAATAAGATGGGGCCTTGCACGGGTTTATGGTTTAAATGCATGTACATAATGCAAAGGGACAACAAAGGTTAAAGGTTAAGATGTTTTTCCATCTCACTGCGTAAACTTTGCATGTCGATTCAGAGCTGGTTCCAGTGCATCAGGGTCAAAGCTGCAGTTTCAGTGTTCCTGACGTCCTTATGATTGCTATTACATAGGGAACGTTACTTACATAACAATCTGAGAAACAAAATTAGTTTTTACTTCCCATATCGAGCTCAAAAGGGCTCAGGCTTGTTAATTTAATTATTTCTATTTATTACAAGTTTACAAACCCATCTCTGCCCCTGAATGCCAGAATATTTTAACATTCAAACCACCGGCCACACAGCAAGCTTTTGTTATAAATAATTATGTAACACAAAGAGGTGTGACAGAGAAGAACAAACAGACACAGGCAGAACAAAAATGTCATGTTTAGTTGGGTGAGAGAAAATTATCACGGCCTTATTAAATCCATACAAACATCGACAAATTGCCTCCATTCAGCGGTTGCGGTGACAGCGAGCATTTTAACCACAGTGTGCTTGCTACCCATATATGCCTGTTTTCCCCACACAGTGTGAGAAAATATCAGAATGCTTGAACAAGAACAGCTTTCATTACGTCACACATGGCTCTGGTCGAAAAGGTGTGAGATTCCAGGAGTTAAGTCAAAAAATATATATCTGTCAGTTCATTTAGGTGTAGATTAGATTAACTGGACCTCAGGAGGAGTAGCAGGGATCCTTCTCTAATCAATTAACTAGTAAAAAAATCTAGCATTTCTGAGAGCTGCCTAAAAAAGTCTATCATTGCAGGTTTCCAGAAGTGAATTAGTGCACTCTAAATTACAACTCTCAGTGTCCCTTTGTTGACCGGCTACTTGAAGTTTTCTTGTAAGATCTTGCAGTTAAAAGAGAGCAGGATTTTCACTCAACACCTTCTCTTGCAGGAGGTTCAGCAGCAGTAGTTCAGTAAGAACTGAGGGAAAAAACTCGTTCACTTCCAGTTGAAACTGCAGGAGAAGTTCATCAAGCATGCGGTAAAAGGAGGAACATCTACACTTGCTGTATTGCTGTATGTCCATTTCTGTGCTTTTCTTTCATGTGTACTTCTGGCCTTTGCAGACTTCTGTGGGAGAAAACAGCGATAAGACAGAGCATAAAGACATTGTGTGTCTCCAAAACGTGCCGGTGACGTTTTCTCTTGGTTTGTTCCTTCAGCGTCTTCAGCAGGAACAGCACAGTGGTCTAGAAATGTGGACAGTGGACGACGCAGCTACTGCCATGGCCTCTGTGGTGTGGGGTTGGGGTTGGGGTAGATGGGCGCTGGTGTTGGGTGGGGGTAGGCGGGCACGGCTGTGTTGGGGTTGGGCGGGTACGTGGGCGTCGGGTACTGAGCCATCATGTGCAGCTGGCGTTGGTTGGGGTTGTGAGCGGGTGAGGAGGTGGTAGAAGAGGAGGAGGGCAGGTGGAGGTAGAGGGGGGCGGATGGAGCAGAAGGGGCAGATGGTGCAGTTGGAGTTGGAACCCTCTGGAGGACGACATGGGGGTAGAGCTGAGAGTCAGAGCGGTAGAGTCCAGGCAGGGAGGCCTTCAGCAAACTCTCCTGACTCCTGAAAGAGAGAAAACACTAGTTTTAGCTGAAAATTCAATTTCAGCGCAGTGGTTTGCTGGTTAGTACCGTCACCCTGCAGCTAGAAGATCTCTGGTTCACGTCCCCACCTTCCCAGGATCTTTCTGCATGGAGTTTGCATGTTCTCCCTGTACATGTGTGGGTTTTTCTCCAGGTTCTCCCACAGCTTCCTCCCACAGTCCAAGAACATGCTGAGGTTAATTGATTATTCTAAATTGTCTGTAGGTGTGAATGTGAGTGTGATTGTTTGTCTCTATATGTAGTCCTGTGATAGACTGGTGACCTGTCCAGGTGTCTCCTGTCTTCACCCTCAGTCAGCTGGATAGGCTCCACCCTGTTTGACTGAAATGAACTTGAGCTCAATTGTAACGCTGGCATGTTTTATTTGGATCTGTGTTAAAGCTGTCAAACCTTCAGTGGACACGCCCCCAGCACTTTAGTGACTATTAGGTTTTTTTAATTTTTTATTTTAAAACCTTATTTTACATACTCAGCATTTTTTTATTTGCTATTTCAAATTTGATGGTTAAACATTGTTTTCTGCAGTAAATATTTTTACTGTTTTATACAAACTTTACAACCACACATTTTTAAAAAGTCTGTATGTATAATGATTGTCAAGATTATCAAGTTACCAAAGTCAGTAGGATCATGAATGTCTGTAAAATCTGTAAAATTCTGTAAAATTTCATGGCAACTCATCTTATAGCTTTTGACATATTTCAGTCTGCACCAGCATTGTGGATTGACAAAGCAGTCGAAAGTCAGCATTCTGATATGTATTTCAGTATTTTTTCCCCCATTTTGTGGACCAAACATGGAGCTGCTTTGTTGTATTTGACAGTTGTAGCCCTGGGAAGGTTAGGTTGGGTGAAAGCCACAGAGAAAGACTCTGATTAATTATGAATAACCTTACAATTGGGCTACATAAACACTTGTGTTTAGTTGAGGTTATGGTACAGGGAGGGAGACCAGATGTCACTCTGCACTCGCTTTCAAAGCAATGTTGTTTTAGTTTTAGAGTGATCAGAGTGCTCCAGGATGAACTTAGGTAAACAGTTTAGAGGCTTATGATTACAATTATGCTAACAACAAAGCACAAACCCATTTGTTCATATTCATATATTGTGACATTATGCATTTCTGGGTGATCTTGGGGACTAGAAATGTGTTGAATCGAATTTCCCACAGCACAGGTTTGGCCGAGTTTCTTCTCATAAGGGTCACCATGTTGCTCAGATTAAGGTCTGGAGCTCTACATCTTCTTACTTCCTGGTTTCCTCTGAACTCTAAACTGGAGAACTGTTGAGGTGTTCTCAATGACTGTTGTTTTCTGCACACTTTATAACGGATGGATCTGGATTTGTTTCACATGTGAGTGCTGCCAGTTTACCTCTGATATCCTCTGTTCTCATATCCACTGAGGCCTCCAGTCAGGTACAGCGGGCTGTCAGGAGCCAGACGGGGGTTCATCCTCTGGGACAGGTGGAAGATCTTGGGTGGAGGGAAAGCTTCCCACTCACCCTCTTCTCTCTCCAGCCAGCACTCGCTGCGACGGGCCGATCGCTTCTCTCTGCGTCTGAGGAGGACAGAACTTTATCAGCTCTCCAGAGTTTGAGAACAACCAAAGCCTCCAGCACTCTTGTGTCCACTGCTACCTGCTCCGTCCTTCTTTCTTGGCTCGGTCCCGGCTGGATCGCTCCTGCAGGCAGCAGATGAGGAAGGACAGGGACATGGCGAGGATGACGATGCCACTCACAACTGAAGCCAGTACAGCCACTCTAAGTCCACGGTCCTCAGGCCTGGGAATCGCTGTACAGAGGCAGAAATGCAACAGTTTCAATCTCAGGTGAAACTTTTGTCTCTAAATAAGTTTGTTGTTGTTGACATTTATCCAGACTGACTCATAAGATTTAGAAAAGCATCCATTTGACTCCTTTCTGACACTTCTAACTAAACATCTAAGCTTCTCCTCAAGCTTGCATTTTTGCATAGATATTTATTGAAGTTAGTTCAGGTTCTGTCCTCTTTCCTCTCTGCTGTCAGCAGGATGATGATTACACATAACCAGGAATGAGTGGAGAGAAGCAGCCTCACCAATGGAGTAGTTGTTCTTACAGAACCAAGGAGAACATAGCATTAATGCACCAGTTTTTTAAGGTAATGGTTCATTTTGATCATGGCAGGCATCTGTAAACTACTTTCAGGCTACATACCTTCACAGACAGGCAGGTAGTTGCTCCACTGTGCTTTGCCGTTCCTGACATTGCAGTAGATTTTGTCGCTGCCGACCAGCTGGTATCCCTCTCTGCACCAGAAGGCCAACACACTGCCGATGGAAACTCCTGTACCAGTCTCTACATAGAAGGAGCCCCGGCGTGGTGGCAGGACAGGAGTACAGGACAGACCTGAGGAGAGAGGAGGCCAAACTGCTTAGATCAAAAAAACACTTGACGAGTAGCGACTGAGAGCTACGACACAACTCAGCAGATGCGATTGTCTAGATTCAACTATTTAGTGCTTTTAAAACTCTATAGTACAGGTACAGTTTTTGGTAAACACACTTATTTGCTATTTTTATTGCAAGGAGTCACATGAAAAGATTGACACCACTTTCATAGCTGTATGGGTTAATATGAAGCTGGATAGAGCAGTAGTTTAGCTTAGCTTAGCACAAAGACTGGAAACAGAGGGAAACAACTAGTCTAGCTTCAGTGATGGGAAAAATCTTCACTTCAAGTAAGTACAAGTATCAGTACAGCAACAAAAAAGAGAAATACTTCATTACAAGTAAAAATCCTGCATTATATCAGCTGTAAATCCATTATATGGATGTCAGTGTTTATCAATTTGTTTGTTTTCATCATTTATAAGTTACTTTTGGCTACATATTATCATGATCTACCCATTATTTTAAGGTAACTATAGGCTGTTTTCCATTGCAAGAACATGCAGGGCATTTTAAGGAAGGCTGAACTTTTGTGTGTGTTTCAACTGCAAGAACCACCCCTACAGAACCTTTTACTGTTTTCTCCAGCATAGTGTACTTCTTACAGGTCTTGAAAAACTATTGTATGGGAAACAGAAAGGCTGAAAATGTAGATTGTCTGCCTACACTATCATTCAAAAGTTTGGAGTCACTTAGAAATGTCCGTATTTGTGAAAGAAAAGTGTTTTTTTCCCTCTGAAGATAACATTAAATGAATGATAAATCCAGTCTAGACATTGTTAATGTGGTAAATGACTATTCTAGCTGGAAACAGCTGATTTTTAATGGAATATCTCCATAGGGGTACAGAGGAACATTTCCAGCAACCATCACTCCTGTGTTCTAATGCTACATTGTGTTAGCTAATGGTGTTGAAAGGCTCATTGATGGTTAGAAAACCCTTGTGCAATTATGTTAGAACATGAACAAAAGTGTGAGTTTTCATGGAAAACATGAAATTGTCTGGGTGACTCCAAACTTCTAAACCGTAGTGTAATTCTCCTAAAATATTCCTTGTAAACACTGACATGTCTGGAGAGGGACTTCCAGGTTTTCTTCTAACAAACCACTGAAATTTGATGTTGGCTTGAAATTAGGGATTTGTAAGTGGACCTGCCCCTTGAAGAATTATTGAAGAGAAATAGCAATGTCACATTCCTTAATCAAAAGTGCTTTCTATTCTATTTGAGCAGCTGGGAATAGGTTTAGTTTTCTGACCTGTCTACAGTGGATATCTCTGCTGGCTGCAGGTGTTAGTACCTATGGAAACAATCTCTGGTTTAAAGGAACAGTCAAGAACAGCAGTCACTGCTGTGAGATTTCAGAGGAGCTGTTAGATGGCTGTGATGTGATCTGGTGCCTTATCTTCTTCAATAGCTGTAACCATTTCACCAGGGTCGAACATTTAAACCTCTTTCTAAGTCCTCCCACCTAATTTGTCTCCGTCTCCCTCTGCCTATCTATCCTCCTTCGTTCTCTACTTTCATATCAGACTCAGACCCAACTTGGTCCAGAGTGTGTGTTATCTGTGCAGGGAGACTGAGATTAGCATTTACTCTGGTAGATAGACAGAGAGAGGTGGAGGGAGCGAGAGGCAGAAAGCACTATTTTTATCTTCCTTATGCTACAATACACAGGTCTCGTGATACAGCAGCTATTGTTAGATCATGCTGCAGGGAGTTTTGATCCTCTCAGGAAATCTCATCTAAACAGACAGCATCGCTGGTCTCAAAAAATGCCCCACATTTTTACAAATGACGTTACTCGAATGGAAACTACATTGGATTTTTTCTGCACCATTGCACAAAGTGACCATATTATACCTGCAGGGGGGTTGACAGCATTGTTGATCAGTGCTGATGATTCAGCAACTAGCCAGTATGCTGCTGGGATTTGTGGGTTTTAAAGTTTCACTGACTTTGCTGTTACTGCCAGAATGTCACACTTTAATTCACTTTAAACCACTTGCATTATTCAATAACACAAAACACAGCTGTGAAAAGTACCAGATAATAAGATTGTTATCCAGAACTGCATTCTGCTAGCAATGAAGGGTCGTATTGACACTGCTTATAATGATGGTGGAAAGCTGCCTGACAGAAATGACATAAACTAGAGTTGACCCGAAGTTCTATTGTCATCACAAGGCAAATTTGCATTTAAATTCTTAATTCTCTTTATTGTTATATTTGCATCATCCCAAAAGCCCCTCCCAAAAAGTCCATGAAATAATAAACAGTAATCCAACATTAATTGTTAATCATTAGCAGTAATTATTACTATCAGAACATTCAGTAATGTTTTCCATTGTTATCAAGAAAAATAATGACTTATGGGGCACTACAAGGGTTTAAAGAAATGGACAAAGACAGGAAATTGCAGCAGTGGTAGGTCTGCTAATATGCTAATATGCTAATATAGTGTTTTAATGAGTAATGGCTCGAGGGGCGTGTGATGCTGCTGTATGCTTTGCTGTGTCAGTATTAGAGTAATCTGTGTGTGTGTGTGTGTGTGTGTGTGTGCGTGTGTGTGTGTGTGTGTGTCATGTCATTCTCCTATAAGACCCTGTGAACATGCAAGCTGCTCTCTGCTGATTAGGAGCGACAGATGGGAGGATTTCTGCTGCGGTAGAGACAGTGAGGCTGAGGATCCCGTGATCCTGTGTGAAGCTGACAGCATCCCCTCCCTCACACACACACACACACACACACACACTCACACACACTCACACATATACACATCAGGGCACACACACACTAGACACGTGCGTAATGGTACAGTGCAGGGAAACAAGGACAAGCTGACTGCAAAGGGGAAACTAAAAGCCACTCTGTTTCTCTTAAGAGACCTTTTACTGATGCTGTCATTCTCTGTGTACGAATGTGCACATTTGGAAACCATCACATAGACAAAATGCATAAAATAATGTTGAAGCATTTAGACATACAGTTGTTCCAGTGACAGATAGCTCTATGAGATTTGTTCAAAATGTATGAATATTTTTTTCGACAAATTTGGAAGACTGGACAGAAGATTTGGAAGACTGGACAGAAGATTTGGAAGACTGGACAGAAGATTTGGAAGACTGACATTTCACTGAAGCCATGTTACAATGGTATCACTCACCCATGCTGCTGTTGCTTCACTTCTTTGTCCAAAGTTAGATTATTTAAAAAATGACTATGGCTTGTGGGAAAGCAACAAAATCAACTCATTTTGGAGGACAGTGTGTGCAAGCATCAGTGTGGCAGTAGGTCAGCAAAAACCAGCAAACCCTCTTTTGTCTGTTGGGGAGTGTTCCTGCATCCCTAAAACAACACGAGGTAGTGACTCAATCCCTCGTCATGTTGGCAAGGAAAGCCGTCATGGTGAACCTTCTATCTCCATGTGGAAATGTCTCATCTCTGAGGTTGTTACTTTGGAAAAAATCAAACGTGATACTGAAGGAAAGATTCAAATTTGTCTGCAGATATGGAGGACACCACTGGAAATCCTTGGTATAAAATATAACCTGGACTGAATCGGACACTAACTGGAGTTTTGACTTGGGGAGGGTCATGTGAACAAACCCAATCTGTGTACACTCAATGTATCATCACAATTTTTCTGCTGTTTCTTGAGCTCTGCACATGATCTCTTTTTGTTTTTTGTCTGTATTTTACAGATCAGGACTAGATCATAATACTGTTTTGTAACACTGTTTGTAAAGGAAAATGAATAAAATAAATAAAGGAATAAAAAAGTAGCAAGTAACTAGCAAAATGTTGGCAAACCCAAAATGAGGCTTCAAAAACCTCATATAGAAACTGTATGATTGCTTTCTCCAAGTTTTTTTCTGTAGTCTGTGGCTGGGGCTGATGTGGCAGGTTTCTAAGTGCAGCAGAATCACAAGGCTGCAGATCCTTTAATATGTTTTAATATTATTTTTCAAATTAGCAGCAAGGTTGAAAAGCTGCTCAGATCCTTGATTTTGGTGCTGGAAGGGCACACTGATAAAGAACCAAAACAGAAACTAATGACACTGATTAACTTTATCTGTTTAAGAGATTTCTTCATTTGGGTCAATTTTAAAGATTGCTATAAATCCAGAACGTCCACAGATAATGACAGACTTTATGTTTAACAAGAAAGTTGTACACCTGAAATGTGATTTGTAACTTATCTGACAGACATTTTATCTTCTGTGCCACTGCCAGGCTCATGCCTTTTCCTCCTTTTCCACAAAACTGTTGCTGTTTTAAATGATATAATCCTCTTATCCTTGTTGGAGAGAATCAAATCTCTCCCTGAAATTTGCATTAGAATGAAAGTGATATGATACTATTTAATTAAAATGAGATAATTTGAATTATCAGAGATTCATCTGGTGAGTTTATCAGACCTTATTTCAGCACCAGTAGCATTTATGTATTGACTGGAAAGACACGACACCAAACGGCACACTGCTGTCCACATGGGGATATTGATTATTAGATGGTGCAGTAAATTACCACTCTGTGCTTTTAGAACTGGGACTTCACATGGATTTATATTTAGCCTGCTACATGTACAACACCATAGGGAACATTTTAGATTTAATTAGTGAGCCAGTGGCTACAGGCTATAATTTAAAGGCCACAAACCACACTTTGCACATGCAGTGTACTTTTGCAACTACATTCTCTCACAGTACAATGATGGTGTTTTTAATTTCGTCTGTTAAGTTTAAAGCACATTGATTTGCGTGGGTGCCTGAGGAGACTGGAACAATCAATAAATGCTGTCATATTGCCATTTGATTTTAGTTATAACAAAAAAAGCAAGCAGGAAGTTAATTATTTCCACTGACTGCAGGCATGTTTGATTAGAGCAACATGAGCATTCATTTTAGACATCCGAAGTTTATTTTACATTTAGCTCTGTTTTAGTTCTCACTAACTTTTGATTAAAATGTCACACTGTTAGCGGCTAAATGCTCCACTGTGTTCACCGTCTGTCATCTGCAGCTAGATATTATGGCTTTCCACTGAGAACAGCTGCGTTCTGTAGTTACAGATAGATGACAGCAGTGAGGGTAAACCAAATAGAAAAGCTGTGTACTAGAGCAACACAACAATGAGCTAAAGATGCTCTTAATGGAGCTAAAAGATCTGCTGAGTTGGATGATAACTGTCATTCGTTCCTGTGACGTCAGATGTGTTTTAGTTTCTGTTCCACATGAATCTGCAGGTGTTTTCGGCTCCAGAGTTGCATGTTTCTGATCTGCAATTAATGTGTTTATTGTTCTCTTGTGCATTTTTTGCCGGTATCTCCCTACTATCCTTTACCCTCACCTTGAATGGTTGAGGCAGATGGCTGCTCTCCCTGAGCCTGGTTCTACCAGAGGTTTTGTTTATGCTAAAAGGGAGTTGTTTCTTCTCGCAATTGTCAAAGTGCTTGATCAGTAGGAATTGTTGGATTTGTGGTGTTTCTCACTGTAACACTGTAAGGTTTTGGCCTTATTATGTGAAGTCCACTAAGATGATTTATGTTGTGAATTGGCGCTATATTAATAAAACTGAATTCAATCTATAGTCAACATCAGTAGACATATAATTTTTTCAGTTCATAAAGTTGGTGGGGTGTTGATTGTACACGTCACAAGACTTTCACCCAAGAGAATGAGGTTCATGTTTCATGTTTGACTGTTATTTTTTCCACTTAGTTTTGTTTTAATGTGACTTGAGCCTTGTTTTCAATCACTGTTAGGTTAACTACAGGAAAAGATCATGGTTTTGGTTAAGATACACCCTTTGGCAACCTTAACCATAAACGTCCTACATGAAAAGGAGCCACAGGAGCACAAAGTATAAATGCCTATGAAATCATGGTGTTTATTTCTGACATTCCCAGGCAATTTCCTGCTTTCCATGAAAACTCACTCTTTTATTCATGCACTAACATAACTGCACAATGGTTCTCTAATCATCAATTAGCCTTTCAACACCATTAGCTAACACAATGTAGCATTAGAACACAGGAGTGATGGTTGCTGGAAATGTTCCTCTGTACCGCTATGGAGATATTCCATTAAAAAATCAGCTGTTTCCAGCTAGAATAGTCATTTACCACATTAACAATGTCTAGACTGCATTTCTGATTCATTTAATGTTATCTTCATTGAAAAAAAAAGCTTTTCTTTCAAAAATCAGGACATTTCTAAGTGACCCCAAGCCTTTGAATGGTAGTGTAAGTTAAGAGTTGGGAGAGAGACTAGACTTCTTTTGTTGTTGCTTTCTATAGAAATGATTTTGCCCTCATTTTACCGTCTGTCCGCTTGCTATCCAGTTATCAAACTCTTGTTAACACCCCAGTAACACATTAGTTAACACCTGTCCTGTATGTATATGCTATGCGTTCTGTAAACTTACAACAGGCCATGATACCAAAATCTGAAGTGCACTTCCTCAGCCTCCTCACACACAGATGCATGCGCTCGCCTGACAAAGAAAAAGCCTTAACTTCTACAAAGGCAATAAAATATTGAAGATATTAGGAAACAGTGCGTGTTTTAAGACTCCGAGCGGGGTTTGTTTTGGAGATGCTTAAGTAACACCCATGTCCCTGCGGGTTGACATGCTATAGTGAACAGAGAAAACGAACAATGACACCAGTGTAGAGGGAACAAACACAACACCCCCAGCAGCAATAAATGGGAGAACTAATGCCAAAAAGATTGGAAATTTGTGTTGGCTTTGGTGTTGATTTTATTTACTTGACTTTGTAAGTAAAGTTGTGTGTGTACACGACATTAGCAGGTGCCTGGCATTAGATCCTAACCGTAGAGTTAGCGTGTCTGTGATCGGTGCTGGTGTCCAGGTATTGTGTCTTCTACTCAGACTTTTAGCTCTGCATACTTGTGTGTGTTGACTCTGTGCTCTGTTTGCTCAGTCCTGTTGGTTCAGACCCATTGAGAAAAAAAATTCCTCTGTCATCGTGGAAAATGCCGGTTGCCAATCACAGAGACTGGCTGCCAACAGGGTGCTAATACAGCTCCAGGCCCCTCCAACCTGGCAACCCGGCACTGCCAACCAAACATCCACTCTGCTGTATTCTCCTTTATCACACTCCCCGCTCGTCTCTGTCAGGGAAGCACTCGGAATAGTTTGTGATTAAATAAAGATTAGGCTCTCTGCATTAAAGATTTAAACGCACACATTCACACGCACAGAGTGAGTGAACACATCGAACACACACTGAATGCACTCATAGCGTGCACACATTGAGACACTGTGAATGGAGAATGCATTTATCCACACATTTATTTTTATCGGAATGGTTGGAGGGACGTTTACTCGCTCTAGTTATGTTTAGCTTCACGAACCCCAAATTTAACATCGACAAACTGATCATTACTGTACCGTCCCACTGAGAGCAAAGACGCAAACAATAAGAAATAAGGAAATAGCATTGCATTTTTCATAAAGTTGGAGGATTGGTTAGACAAAAAGTGGTTGAATTCTCAAAGTAAGACATCCCACTGAAGGAAAGACTCTCTCTTCTCAATGCTTGGCCAGTTTTCCCAGGATAAACAATGCTTAAAAATAAACTCCATCTGAGTCAGACTTCACCAGACACTAAAAGTCTGAAGCTAATGAAAGATGGCATTCCTGGCTGACGACTGACTCGCCTTATCTCGTTCATCCTCGTGCTCCTGTCTTCTTCTTGTTCTGGAGCATTTTTTTTTTTAAAAGTCCCTTTGCTCCAGCTGCTCTCTTATGTGATCTGACCTCAAACACATCATGCTTCCCTGTCCTCTCCATCACTGTATCTATTTCTGTGGCACCTCATGGATGTACTATATCACTAGTGATTACCTAATACCCCCGGCTCTCGCTGTGCTCCTGTAGCTCCTGTTCCTGTGCAGGCACATGAAGATGTATGCTTTTTCTCTGCGATACATTAGTGTTTGTGTGCTTTGCATGTTGGATGTTTAGTTTGTTTTGGGTTTTGGAAACATTACAAGGGTCAAATTAAAGATGAAAGATATTTAGGACATTTCTAAGGGATTACATTTTGGATTAGAGTTCCTTTTCTTTAACTGTCAGGTAGCAGCAAGAAAAGGAGCACTTTCATGTCGACTGTACAAAGCTGAAAGGTACCGGATTCCTCCATTAACAGGCAGCTTTAGCTGAGGATAATCTGTCCAGTTAAACAGAGCAGGGGAAAGTATAGCTGGATTCTGAATGACAGGTTTCACCCATTGAACTTCACTTGAATGTCAGAATGGCGTAGTGGCTTTCAATTAGGCTTGAACAGCAACATATAGAGTTCATACATGCTATGGAAAAAGCAATGGAATGATTGTGTCATAAAAAATGGCACATTTAAACAGGAAACCTTCATCAAAATTACGAGGACAAAATCTAAAATGTAACATGAAAGTGTAAAAGCATGTGATGTATACTTCTGTGTTTGTTTAAAACGCTCTAATTTTGTGTAAGATCATTTAAATCAGCACTATTTTTTAAAATAAAATTTCTTCTGAGGTAAAGTTTCATGTCAGGGAACCTTTCCTGTGATTTTTTTCCTGATGCAGCATGTTACAGCCAGCGCCTCCTACCCCGTGTGTGTGTGTGTTTTAACAATATTGTGTCTATGCAAATAGGGCTGTGTGATCCCCACTCCCTGGTTGGACCGTGACAGCAGAGGCGTGGCTGCGACCAGGAGCCCAGTGATTGGTGCGGCGCTCCCCAGGCCGACCAACCGAAAACTGCCAACTCCTTTAAAAGAGTTGTCAGTTCAACTGAACTGACTTTCAGCGTGTCATTCTGTGTTCCTGTGTGGTTGAGGCAAGATTGTCTGTGTGAAAGGAATTGGGCCAGGGTTAGAATTAAATACTGATACAGCCTCATTTCATTACAGGTAGTTCCTTATTGTCTAGTTTCACCAGGATTAGGGGTGCTGACTCCTGTGTAAATTCTGTTTTGTCAGTTCCCATTTAGTGAGCCTTTTGTTCCGTTTTTCTTTTGTCCACCGCGATTGTAGTGTTAAGTTCTCCTTATGAGAACTCTTCTTGTGTTTTGTTATTTTCTTTGATTTGAGCAGCACCCACCAGTCCTCTTCCTCAGTTCGTATAGTAACGTGCACATTTCTGTTCAACCTTTTCTGTAATAAATAATTTGATTTTACCACCAACAACTGTTTATGTTGCCCCCCCCCTCCCCCCGAGCCGGGGTTGTAACACAGCAGTTTGCCAGGTTGTGTGCTTTCTTGTTACAGGAGAAGACGTTTCTTTTATATTTGTGAGTGAAATAGTGCTTGTAGTTGGAACCAGCAGTCGTTTAGCATAACTTAGCATAAGAAAAACTACTTTTGTCCACAGGTTAAAAAAAAAAAAAAAAAAGATTGTTTGCAACTTAAAGTATAAATGTAGTATTAATATAGCAACAAACTCTGAAACTGTTGGAAACTAAAGGTAACCTCCTATGCTGCACCGCAAGTGGAGTTGAGTAACAATTTTTAAGAAATAATGTATTTTATGTTATTTATAGTGGTGGGACATGATTTAAAAAATGAATCTAATCAATTAGAGGCTTTGTAATTAATCACAATTAATCACATTTTTGTCAAATAGCAATATTTGACACAATAAGCAAAGTTTTTCAATTCAAATCAATTCTAGTTTATCGATGAATAGACATATACGTGAACATAAACAACAAAAATGTTTATTTCATTTATATTTATCTGCATTTTTCAACTGTCTGCTACATTCACAGATTACTGCAAACTTAAAGTCCAATTATAGCGATTATATTCAACATTTTAAGACTTTTTGTAAACTCAAGCACTTTAAATGTCTTGAAAAGTGGTCTATTATGGGATAGCTACACGTTTGCCTGTACTAGGACTGTCGTAGCTAATGTTAGCTCTGATGCTAACAGCAGTTTTACATTGAGGTGATGCCGTCGGATTTAAATGCTGCAGTGATCAGAAAACTCTTTGCTGCACAATTTGCACACAAACGCTTTAATCCAAGCTGCCATTAGGAAGATTGTTAAAAGAAAACTTTCCACAAAACAAGCTCAATGCAGTCTCATCTATCACTCAGTGTGTCCTGTGCTGCTTCTTCATGGCTGGAAAACAGACTTTATGTTCATTACCACCACCTGCTGGGCTGGAGTGTTCATCAGTGTTACCGGTGTGGCAGAAACTAGAGAACTGAGAAAGGTGCGATTAAATTAGTTATTTTTTAACGGGTTATTTTTCCGGAAATTCATCGTAATTAATGCCTTAAAGTCCCAGCCCTAGTTATTTACCTAATTTATGTGTACTCATCTCATGTCCACTCAGTGTGAGAGTCTCATCTGCTGTTTTGTTCCATTCCACTCTGTATACGTCTGTGTCCACATATGAGTCCATTCTGTAGGTGGAACGCAGATAATGTTATGGCCATTCAATGTATTTTTGCATGCAAGCATGGATTGTGACTAGAATTTTTATTTGTGGATGCTCGTGTACACAAACTTTCTCGTTCTTTTATCTGGTTGTCAATGAAAATGAAGGGAGGGGAAGCTGTGGCCGATACACCGGTTTGTTTTGGCCTGAGACGCTAGTGCTGTAGCAACATCAAGTGGTTCTGAGTCCCATATATAGCACATTTAAAGTTCAGTATTTATCACATTATATATGATGTATTTAGTTTGAGCTGTGCAGTAAATGGAGTGTGAATCAGTTAGAATTCATTATCTTTGGATACCAATTTCCAGTTTTTAAGCTGAATTTCTATTTTAACTCCTGGTAAAATGCTTAGCTTGCAGTTTGACACATCGTGCTAGTAAACCGTTTACATGACTTTTAAGATGTGTTTTCGTCTTTGCAGTCTCTTCTCTGTCACGCCTTCTGCCCTTCAGTTGTTCCCCTTCTTCTTCTTCACCCATCAGAGCAGAGAGGAGGCTCATTTCAGACTCTCAGTGACTTTGTTCAGCTAGTTTTAAGCTGTGGGAAGGTAATAATGAAGTTGAGTCACTGCCAACAGCCATATTGGATTGACAGGCAGTAGACAGAGGGAAGTCTTTGTCTGAAGCTCGCCAAGCCTGCAGGGCTCCGGAGTGACGATAGTGTGTGTCGCTGACAGAAATACCCCTGGATCTGCATGCTAGTGCGTGTGTGTCTGCTGGCATGTACAGTACTTGTCTACAAAGAAATTCTTCTTGTCAATCATGCCTGCAGAAATCCAGACTGCAATCCTTAAAGTCTGGATTTGAACTTAAATGCAGCAACATTGTACTTTTTCCCCCAAAAAACTTTGAGAATATTTCGTCCTTTGTATTGCAGGATACTAATTTTGTTCTTCTATATATTAGATCAGGATCAAATAATGCGTTATGCGTTTGTCAGATAGATGCATGAACAGAGATTTCTGACTTAAGTCTGTTGCACACTTGAAAAAACCCCACCTCAAATGGACAGAAGTAATTGGCTTCAAAATACTCTGAACTCTGGTGAGCGTATCTTGTATTCCTGTGTGTTAGCATGTCGTTAACAGGATTTGTTTCCCTAAAAATAGTCTGGAATAGACAAAGGTAATTGGCTTTGCCTGTATGTTAATCAGATTAAAGGCATTGTAAAGTTTAACATTTGCGTTTTGGGCTTTTGGCTGACGATCTTGTCTAAAGAGAAGAATAAGCAGCTTATTGTCATCATTAAGTTGATGCAGTATCTAAAATTGAACAGTGCATTTTGTTTTTGCTCCAGAAGTTTGCTTATTTTAGAATACTTATCTGAGAGGAACTTGGTTGGAAACCTGGAGGACTTGCATGTTGTTGCACACCTTCGCATTAGATTTATTCTCCAGTGGTTCCTTATGGTAACAATATAACTCAACAGACACTGAATGTCATGGAAAGCTAAAGTCTGTAAAGTAAGTATGTTTGGACAGACAGTAAGGATTCGCTGTAAACTCCTGCTCGAACAGATTAAAGAGGCAGACTGCCTGCTAGGTAACTGATATAGGCCTTGGTTTGGGATTAACACTATCATTAACTCTCACATACTCTGTAGAGGTTAATAGGTTGTGTTACCGTGTTAACATTGAGGCTTAGGACTTTTCTAAAGCTGAAATAACTGCTGCTCATCAGGAGTCCACCAGCTTTGTAGCACGAAGTGAATCAGTCACCAACTACAGCGCTGCAGCTTCTCACCCAATCACCAACTCAGTCTACTATTAACCAGGGATTCTCAGACTTCCAAACTTTGCCTTAACACCAACCAACTTGGCAGGATTAATAAACCACTGTGAGAAATAAAAATGACAGAAACTATTTGGGCTGTACTGATCTGAGGTCAAAGGAGGTTTTAGTATGTCAGATGAGGAACAAAGTAAAAGGTCAAAAATACTAAATGAATACTACAAAAACAAATAAAACCAATGGAAATTCACAGGATATTTCTCATGCAACAGAACCGAGACAAAACAGGAGAGAACTACGTATTTAAGCCTGACAGGGTACAAATGCCTGTTAGATGTTAAAAGAGAAGCACCTGAGGACAATTTAATCGATAGCAGAGCTCTGATCAGTTTGCTTCCAGGAATAGTCGGCGGCGAGGATTCCTGGACGAGCTGCATAATGAATCGCAGCTTGTATTGATGAAGTCTGAAAGCTCTGGTGTGATCCAGCCCTGCAAAGATCTATGTGCTAAACATCACACATCTGCTTCACCAGTTTATCGATCTGAACACTGTGGACTCAGGTGATGGACGGATGGAGGTGACTTTCAGACTGTATTTGCAGACACAGAGTCTCTTCCTGCTCCAGCTGACCTCTGACCTGGCTATAAAGTGATCATTGAACAAGCTTTGTAAACGGCTATAACACAAAGAAGACCCACAAGACTTGGTTGTGGCAGCAATAGATGTAGTCTTTGAAAGGTACATTAAAATGCACTTATGCTGGAAAATCACCTGTTGCTTTCACACAGTGATTTCCAGCCACAGGTACTTGTACCTCAGTGGGTTCTTTTCAGCTGCCTGAAGGTATGTAAAACAGTGTAGAGTAGCTAGACTAATTTAGAAAAAACACTAATTGGTTAAGAACACACACACAGATTGAGTCTGGTGTAACACCTGCACACTAAGTGTTGCACTTTAGCAAGTGAGTTAGCTAAAAATAATTCAGCTGAAATAGCTAAAAGTCATGGATAAACTTTGAATAGTTTTCTAAAGGTGAAATATAACTAAATGAAATAGTTTGGTAAAAGTAATTGATATATTAGTAATAACTAAATGGCTGAAAGATTTAACGAAAAGTGAAAGAGAAATGGTTAAAATGGCTAGCTAATTGTAATGGATGAGTAGTGAAAACAGTTACTGTGAAGTAATGGATAACTGCTTCAAATAGTTTAGTAAAAGTGACAGAAAATGGGTAAAACTGTAAGCTAATAGTGACAGATATCTGGTTAAAATAGATACACAACCGTTCAAAAGTTTGGGGTCACTTAGAAATGTCCTTATTTTTCAAAGAAAAGCAGTTTGTTTAAATGAAGATAACATTAAATGAATCAGAAATCCAGTGTAGACATTGTTAATGTGGTAAATGACTATTCTAGCTGGAAACAGCTGATTTTTAATGGAATATCTCCATAGAGGTACAGAGGAACATTTCCAGCAACCATCACTCCTGTGTTCTAATGCTACATTGTGTTAACTAATGGTGTTGAAAGGCTAATTGATGATTAGAAAACCTTTGTGCAGTTATGTTAGCACATGGATAAAAGTGTGAGTTTTCATGAAAAACATGAATTTAACTAGGTGAATCCAAACTTTTGAACAGTAGTGTAGATGTAACAGATAAAATAGTAAACTAAAAGTACATGCGGTTATGGATAAATGTTTAAAATAGTTCAAAAATAATGGCTAAAAGACTGAAATAGTGGCCCTAAAGTAATAAATATAGTGTTTAAATAGTCATGCTGAATGGACATACAGTAAAAGTAACTAAAGATTAAGACCTAATGGTGCAATGAACAAACTGAAATGGCTAAAGCTAAGGGCTGGTAATCATGAAGAGGCACTTCTGTTCATCTGACAAGCCCGTGGGGCCTGAAATAAAAATGGTTGGGAAGCACAGTTATACCACACACTCTTCCTTCTAAATTTACCTCTCTTCAGTGCCTTTGATCTGGCTGAGTTCTGAGTCCAAGCCTTGCAAGATTTGTTTTTTTTTTTTTTTTGTCCAATAAATAACAACTCAGGTAGCTTTTATATTCAAGCAGCTAAAACTGAAATAAATAAAATGCCTAAGCAATAACACAGTATTTCTGCTATATTTCACTCCTAAAAGGACGAGTCAGATGGCGAAAAATATGGTGGACTATAGTAAATAAAATCTGTAGTGCGGCTTTTATCTGTTAATGCTAATGGAGTAAGCAGTTTATGCTGTCACACACACACACACACACACACACGCACGCACACACACACACACACACACACACACACACACACACACACACACATTTTGCTGCTGAAGGGTAGATATTAATCACACCTCCCGGATTTTGAATTTTTGGAAGCTCTCTCACAGAAAAGCTCTGCTCTGGTGTAATTCATGCATGTGGTATGATGTGGCAAGCCAGCTGATCACCTGTGTGTGTGTCCGTGTGTGTGTGTGTGTGTGTGTGTGTGTGTGTGTGTGTGTGTGTGTGTGTGTTATTAAAGTATAAAGTACTTATTCCTGCTTGGTCAGACACAGGGCTGCCGTTATGAAATGAGCAACTGTGTTGTTTATTCTCTAAACCTTTAAGAAGATTGGTCGTTTGGGCCGAGTGCGTCCATTTCTAATGTGTAAACGCATGAATTGTGCGTGTATTAGGCACGTGAGGTTTGCATTTTGTCGTCTGCCGTAGGCTATTTATGCGTACACGTGAGGATATGAGCACTGCGAGTGAGAAGGAGCGGGCGAGGGATATAAGAATAAATGGTGGAAAACGAAAAAGAGAGAGAGAGACAGGAGGAAGAAATAAAAGAAGGAACGAGAATGGAAGGAACTGAGGGAAGGAGAAAAAAACAAGGAGCTGGAGGGAGAATGAAAGTGATGGAGTGAGGATGCACAATTAGCAGAAAAGCACAGATAGGGATAGGAGAACATAAACAGACATATGGACAGGGAGGAGAAGAGAAAGGCAGCTCATGCTCCAGTGGAGGTGAAGTCATGCGAGCGACGCTGCAGCTTTCTCTTCAGGCTGAGCAGCTCCATGCACATAGCGAAGTGTCTTTAACTGCATCACCTGCCACCTCTCACACACACACACAAGCCCTCACACCTCTGTAGCAGACAATCACAAGACACATGCACACATGTCCAAACACTCCGGCTGCAGTTCTTCTACTGCAGACCCTTGGCATGATACTGTGCCTCACCCAAACCAAGCTTAATCTAACCTTAACTCAAACCTAGCTTCAACGCTGAGTCTCAGACTTCAAGAAGTAAGAACCAGCCAAAAGGTTTGTGCACATTCACTGACAAACATGCACCGAATTGCAAGCTTCACAAAGATTTACTATCAATCCATAGCAAAAACTGGATGAGTAAGTAGACTCACATGCACAAACACTCCAAACGATTCACAGGCACAAACTCCCCAGCAGCTACACTGATACAGATGTTTGCTTGCTCAAATAAAACTCGCTGCCCGGATGAGTTTCGATGGCACAAAGTCAACACAACTTTTCTCATCTTACAAATACTTTTTGTGGCTTTTAATTTAAACAAACAAAGCGGAGGCTTTCAGAGCGTCTCCTCCTGGACGGGTGCTCAAGCAAAAAATTGCCAAACAGCTTTCAATGTAGAAACACTGAATTTCAAGGCACTTCAGTGAGTTTCAAAGACAAAAAGCAACATTGGTCAAACAAAGATGTCATAGAAGCGTTGTTTCCCACAGGAGTGCTTCTCATTGTTAGGTTTAGTGTTGTGGGACAAGGTTAGATGAAGGTTCAGGTAAGAAGACATGCCAACCCATGAGGAAACACATTGCACTGCTGATACAGATTTGAGAACTTTAAATTACATGCTGTGTTTTACTTGTGCAGTTTCTGTAATTACGCTTAGTTGGTGTGATTTTAATACCATGAAAAGCCAAATAGCAACAACTGATCCATTTTTTGTCAACTCAAGTGTGACCTGTGACTAACATTTGTACATCTATCGATCACCAGATTCTAAAAAACACAACAGCAAAAACAAAACAAAAAATAAAGTGACACCAGATCACTTTAATGTCAATTTGAACATCAGCTTTCTTTTTTTGCGTGGCTTTACTATAACACTATGTGAGATTTCATGCTCTATTCAGACAAATGAACACCTTCCAACCAGTTTCTACATGTAAAAAGAGGGAGAAACTTCAATAAAACTTGCACAAAAGCACAAAAGGTTTCAGTGAATGTAGATTGAACTTTGGCACTTCAGTCATGCAGCTTAAAACTTCTTGCACAAAAATGTTTATGCAGTGAAAAGGAAGAAACCAAAGAGTAACTGGCAGATAGACTCACCTGTATAGTTGTTGGTGATGGTCTGAGTCACCATCTCCGTCTGTGCTTCCGTCTGTGTTTCTGCCAGCGTCTGGGCTTCAGTCTGCAGGTCCGGCTGCAGCTGGATCAGGGTGCTGGTCCAGTTCTCCGGCGTGACGGCGGTGCTCAGCGTGGAGCCTCTGACCAGGACCGGAGCACACAGCATCAGGCACAGCAGCATCCAGAGGTGGGTGCTGACGCGCTCACCGCTGGGTCCCACTTTCAGAGACATGGTGATGAAGAGGAGCTGTGAGAGGAGGAGGAAAGGAGTTCACAGCCTCATGGTCGGGCTCGAAAAGAGGAGGAAAGATCCTATAGGGGAAAGTTTGCTGCTCTCTTCCGCTTTTCCTCTTCCCCTTCTTCTCTTTTCTTCTTGTCCAAACTCTTCTTCTCTCCTCACTTGGTTGGAGGAGAGACTGAAACCCCCTCTGTGTTTCCACTCATGATGCTGCCGTGCTGCATGGAGAGAGGAGCAGTGAAACAGTGAGTTTGTGTGTGTTTATGTGTGCATATATGCTGGATTCAGCTGTAATCTGCCTGCTCTCTGCTCACTTGCTGTTGTTTTGCGTCCAGCCTCCTCCTCTCCGTCCCTCGGCTCGCTCACTCCTGTTCTCCCTGCTCGCTCGCCCGCTCGCTCTGCTGCTCCCTCTCTCTCTCTCTCTTTCTGATCTCCAGCTGGGCTGACTGAGCTCTTGCATAACAGTAACTCATTCGCTGAGCTGTGCTGAGCTGTAACTCATGCAGTCTTAAGTCCTGATATTCCTGGTTGCTGCCCCTCTCACGCTGCTTCTCTCTCTTGCAGAGTATAAAGACTGGAACTTACAGGACCAACAATTGAGATTGATAAATATGTGCACAAGCTGGAGGTGTAATCTCTGAACCACTAAGTTAAGAGATGTTTAAAAGCTTCCCCAAACTGAGCCCTCAGCAAGGGTACAGCTGACATCCCATGACTTTTCAACCCATTTTTGGTTGAAAAGTCATAAGACGTAAGCTCCTGCAACTCCTGCAACCAAAATTGCGACGTATTTCAGTGCAGGCAGAGTAACACAGAGATCAGCACAATAAACAAACAGCAAATTAACTCATGGACAAATACACTGTAGGATGTCTGACAACGAGGTTAATACCAACAGCATGTTTAGCCAGCAGACATTTTCAGTAGCATTTTTTTTTGATTTTATATCTCACAGGGCTGCACAGTGGCTTGGTGGTTAGCACTTTCACCTTGCAGCTAGAAGATCCCCGGTTCGAGTCCCAGCCTTCCTGAGATCTTTCTGCATGGAGTTTGCATGTTCTCCCTCAGAACAACTTCCTCGCAAAGTCCAAAAACATGCTGAGCTTAATTGGTAATTCTAAATTGTCTGTAGGTGTGAATGTGAGTGTGATTGTCTCTATGTGTAGCCCTGCCTGGACTGGCAACCTGTCCAGCTGTCCCCTGTCTTCACCCTAATCAGCTGGGATGGACTCCAGCCACTGTGACCATAATGAGGATTGAGCAGTGTGTAGATATTGGATGGATGTATATCTCACAGACAACTGAAAACGTAAGAAATGCAATGTATTTAATGCAGATTTTCTTCTCTTTACTGAAACACTGTCCTCCCATGCAAACAAGCCTTTAGGTAATCTACAGCCTGGTATCATGGAAAGACGTGTAAATAACCTGCCAAGTCACATCACATCACACATTATCAGAATCCAGTTTTTTGCTTTTACCATGTCATTGCATGCCATGAAGTGGTGACAGATGACCTCTTCCCCCTGACCTCCAGTGTTATTTTTAATGCTGTAAAGTGACACGTGAAAAGCTTAAAGCACAGACATGACATGTGGCTAAGGTGGTGCGCTATTTATGCACAATTCCATAAGATGATGCTATTTTTTGTGCAAGAACTTTATTATAACCCAAAAGCAAAGAGTGCCAAAGCCGCTGGTGTGCAGCTTATAGGGGCGGCTCCAAGCCAAACAGGTTGGGAACCACTGTCCTATGTCTCCGTTGCTACAGCTGCTGCCCTTTTCAGCTCTGAGAAACCAATCGCCTGGTAATGTAAAATCCATTTTTATCAGTGAATGTAACCACAGAAAGCAGATTAAAAACCCTGGTATACTGCAAAAATACAGACATGTTTACCTGCTCACCTGCTTAATCAGCATTGGGTGAAGTCTGCTGAATGTAATGTGAAAGTCTCACACTCAAACCTTAACTGCAATCTTTAACCCTGACCATGACAAAAGTCAGCGTTTCCTTTATCTTTTGATTGTTTAATCAAAGCAGCTGAAACCAGTATAACAACTAAAGGGCTCTCTGATAGTGACACAGAGCCACTCAGCTTTATAGAGATTTAAAGTGAGTTTCAGCTCATTGTTTAGCCAACTGTTGTTTAACTCTGTCTCATAATGCCATTAAGTGTGACGTACAAATATAAATTCAGCTTAAAGCGGACGCTGTGTTTCCAAACAGGGTGGAAGTTGCTGGCAGGATCTCTTGGATGCTATGGTAAGCCGCCTTTTGCTCGAAATATACTTCCCCAAACATACAGAGTAAACATCTCAGCAGAACTCTGCAGAGTGAAGCCTCCCAATTCTTGCACCCATGTGTCCTGCAGCACCTAAAGCGAGTTGAGAGGTTGATTCCACTCCTTTCCAGGGGTGGTAGAAATGAATGACAATTAATTAAATCTATTGTATTGTCTATGACCTGGACTCCACAGTCACCTGACCTAAACCCAGTCCGGATGGTTTGAGATGAGATGGACGCAGAGTGATTCTACCATTGTCTGGCACAATAGTGAGGTCATACAAATGCTCTGTCACCATTTCAGTGCAATTTTGTGGGTGCTGACATTTCCACAGGAGCTGACAGTGAACACAAAGCTGTGGCAAGGACTTGCAAGGTTGCAAAGTCACGTCATGTGTTTTTGGTGACAGGGAGTCTGAGTAAAACCTGAGTATTTCTGGGACTGCTGATGATTCAGTGGAAATTAATCGCTCCTTTTGAATATCTTGTCTTTTTCACTGCATCCATGTGTTGGAAAACGTGACTCCAGTACCTGCCTACCTTCTCTTGCATCACTGAGATCATGCGCTGCAGGATCCACGATCTGTATCTGTTTCAGTTGTAGATGTGTGTGCATGAATCCTCACATGGGAATGTGTGTGTCACAGGTGGATGCTCAGGTGTAAGGCGATGACCCTGATAGCTCTCCAGTCACAAAGTCCATGCAAAGATGTGAATAATTGATGCATCTGGGACCAAAAATAGGAGAGCGAGATGGAGAGAGAAAGGAAAAGCGTCGGAGAGCGATTAAAGAGAGGTGGAGGCAGAGTGAGCGATGACATGAGAGGAAAACAATCAGCGAGAGAGAGAGACAGCAAGAGATTGGAAAAGAAAGACAGATGAAGAGAGATCCGCTGCTTTTAGCCTGAGAAAATTGCCATCTATCAAAGGTTTGGCCAGTAAATGGGGACGCGGTGGGCTCTGCTTCTGCAAACTACATTATTTACAGCCACAGCTTTGCCAAAGTGGACACAGAGAAGGCTTCAAAGGACTGATCCAAGATTTTATTTTAAGCCATCACATTATAGCCGAACTAGGCTTTCATGGTAAAGATCCACCCATCCTGTCGGTGTAAATCTGAAAATAAGGCTGGAACAGAAAAAGGTGGTTTTCACGTGTCAGGGTTTAACTGATGCAAGGAAATGCTCTTAATGCAGGAGGGAACTTAGAAATATGAAGCAAAACAACACAGGGATGAGTTAGCAGTGTTTAAAACTCAGCTTCATGCCAAACCCACCCACCATGAAGATGAACTGTGACGTGATAGTTGGAGAGAAAGAACTGGATCATGCAAACGTAAACATTTACTTTAAAGCTGCACTAATGAATATTTATGGGTCGACTTAAAGAAGACCCTCGTAGCACGAACACACTGAGCCAATACTGCAGCCTCGTCCTTCTGTACAGAGCTTCTGAGAGGTTTTTTTTTTTACATTGTTCTGGGTTTTGAGGCATGAAAATCCTCTAACTGATCCATGGTACAATACCTGCTCAGCCCCAATCACAGCAAAAAGAGCTATAAAGTGCAAAACATACTAGTTTCACAATAAAAGCTGTTATGTTGTGAGATGCCTCTCTTTATTTTTATTAATTTCTATTTGTTATTAGTTGTTTTCAGTCATTGTTTGCTTTTGTTTATACTACACAACTACTTGGTTAAGTGTACAAAAAGATCATGATTTTCATACGGCCATGTAAATGCTAACAACAAAGTTCTGGTTGTTTTCTAGGTTGTGAGGGTCACGAGAATAGGCTGAACACAGACACAGTTAGGTAGCTACGACGAACTTTTGAGTTTTAAGTTTGCAGATTCCCATCACATATCTCCAGTAATGGCCACAACTGAAACAAATTTATGGACTCCCAGAAATGATCGACTCCCTCTATGATGCACTGTATTACAACTAGTATGTTCCTGGTTATTAAATAAACATTACAGCTTTAAACCTGCAGTGTAGAACCTCTGGTAGTGAGAATTATAACAAACACAATCGTGACTTCTGTTCCTAGTAGCTGATCTGCAGGAAGGGTTGTAGCAGTGCTATGGCTGCTTCCTTATCCAGCTCTGTCATTTGAATCCCTAGTGAGTGATATAAAACATCCCAACCTTTGCCCTTTGCTCCAGGGCAGGAATGCTGCCCCACAAACCAGATTTAAAGCTCTGCTGTGCTATAAGAGATTTACCTGGCACTGACAGGCTTAATCAGGATTTTGTGAACTAGTTTGGCTGGAATATAATAGATGTTTTTTGATTTGGAAAAATCCTTTACTTACTTTCAAATTTAGACTTTTTGGATGGCACACTGTCTTGCTGAGTGTTACATAAAAAGATCAAAATCATTTTTTTTCAGTAAAAAGCTACAGCCAGCAGCTGCTTGGCATAGAACAACAAAGTTAGCTTTTATACAGAGTATATTCAGCACCTGTCACTATTAATATCTGCACAAAAACAATATGGTGTGGTTAGGGTTAGCTACTACATATGTGCACTACTGTTCAAAAGATTGGAGTCACTTAGAAATGTCCTGACTTTTGAAAGAAAAGTCATTTTTTTCAATGAAGATAACATTAAATGAATGATAAATCCAGTCTAGACATTGTTAATGTGGTAAATGACTATTCTAGCTGGAAACAGCTGATTTTTAATGGAATATCTCCATAGGGGTACAGAGGAACATTCCCAGCAACCATCACTCCTGTGTTCTAATGCTACATTGTGTTAGCTAATGGTGTTGAAAAGCTCATTGATGATTAGAAAACTCTTGTGCAATTATGTTAGCACATGAATAAAAGTGTGAAAATGTTTGGGTGACCCCAAACTTTTCAACGGTTGTGTACCTAGAGCCACACAAGCCCCTTTTCTCAGTCTTATGCTAAGCTAAGCTAACCAGCTGCAGGTGGGAAATTCAGATTCATCGCGCAAATATGAGAGCATTTTCTAAGTATTAATTTGCTTTTAAACATTCACATAAAACAGGGTGAGGCATAATGATTTCATCCTACTAGGAATATTCCATGTTTTTCTTTTCATTTTTTCATGTTCATGTATTTGCTAATTGACATTCCTGAGTTTGACAGCACACATGTATTTATCATGTAAAAGCCACAATGCTCTTGAAGGCGTTCCTTATTGTTATGATGGTGATGCATTTAATGAGGACACAGCTGAGCATTATGGGATGTTCAACAAATGTACTTTGTCCTATCGACAGCATATGTTTAATCACAGTATTTGCTATGCAGCAGTTGCTATGCTCCATTTTAAAATTTGATAAGTCTATTATTAGGTCAGTTTCAAGAGATGTCCAGTGGTCTTTGTCATATTTTTTCTCTCCATTCCAAGTCTACATTAACATCTGCACTAATTTAAGTTCAGCCGACTCAAAGATTAATCAGAAAACATCTCATAATGTGAAGTGTTCCAGCTGCAACTACACAGCTGCTTTTGCTACAGAGCCAGAACATCAACAGTCGCTTTCACAGTTTGACGATGCTGCAAAAAGAACTAAGCACTCCTCCTTCCTTTATAAAAAAGCTCTAATTGCCTGGAGAACAATTAATGCCTAATTTTGTATCCTGCAGTTCACAGAGAGTTCAAGTGATTTTAAGCTATGATGTCTAGAAAAACAGGCAACATCGCTGCACAACAAAGTCAGACAGTGCTCTCAGCTTATCAGACAGACAGAGAGGCAACACACACTCCTTACGTTCTGATGAATAATAAAGCTGCTTGCGTGTACGGTATGGTTAGTGTGAGGAATATTTAACATTAGTCTGTGTGTGTGCAGATTCACGGAGCGCTGACAATCTGCAGCTCTGTCACTATCAGCCTAATCCCTAATGCGACATCTTAGAGCACATTAAATGCTGTTATGTAATACAAAAACACAGCACACACATGCGGCATGTGCACGTTTGCGTTCTGTTCTCTTGTTGCTGCGTGTGTGTGTGTGTGTGTGTGTGTGTGTGTGTGTGTGTCCCCCTACATTTACTATGCCCATGCACATGTACACACTTATACAAAACATGCAAACGTGGAGTGTTAGTGTGTCTGTACTCATTAACAATGAGAGTGAGTTTGTATGTCTGTGAGCCCTGCAGCATAGAGCCAGTAGTCAGATTTATGTTGGAAGCAGTGCAGGTCACACAAGACAGAGGGGCTTTCCTGTAATTAGAGGTTAGCAAAGGACAACGCAGTGCTCCTCACCAGGGTTCAAGTTATATGTGGCAGCAGCTTAAATGATGGAGATCTGGGGAAGTTCTTGTGAGAAGGTCGAGATAACGAGGCCACGGTGAGCTGAAGGCAGGTCTGATTGGCTGAGTTTGGAACAGGATTCTTTCAGCTCCTCGAAAGCTCAGAATCTGTTTATTTCAATGACACTTTGATTATTTTTGTACAGAAATTCTTCAGGATTTAGTCTGCATTGGTTTTGAAAACCCAGCAAAGTTAGAGTTAAATCTTTTTTCCTATAGATTCTGCTCAACTGAAGAGACTAAGAAAAGTTACATACAGCCATCAGGTCTGCATGGAGCAGCAACATAAAGGCCATATTTCATATTTTCTACCTTTTTTAAATTGTTTGAGGTCTTTTTCAGTTATGTCATTTCACTCAGCTCTTATATCATTTAATAGAACCTTACTTTTTCACACAGGGTCAGGTAGCTTTGAATAGTTATTTTTCCCTTAATAAATAAAGTCATCATTTAAAAAATACATTTTTTGTTTACTTTGGTTATCTTCGTCTGATATTTACATTTGTTTGGTGATCTTAAACATTAAAGTGGGGGAAAATATGAAAAAAAAAAAAGAATTTGAACCACTGGTCTTGCGTTTCCTGTTCCGGGTCAGTATTCGTGAGGCTGACTGGTGGTGGAGAGTAGCTTGAAGAACATATGTTTCTGTCTCAGTTTCATGCAGCATGATCCATGTGAGTATTATGTTCTTGAATGCTGACCGACCTAAGAGCACTTTACTGTTAACAGCACTGTACTGTCCCATATGCGAGGAACAAAAAAGCACTTTAAAATTACAATGTTCTTTTTAATGTTGTTTTGTCTTTTTGTGTGTAATTGCGTGTCTTGCTTGGCTGTCCTTTTAAAGCTGCTTGTATGCCCTTTTTAATTGCCTCTTGGGGACTAATAAATTTTTTTGTATTTGAATTTGAATTGAATTGAAAAATCTGAGAAGGGGGCAAATACTTTTTCACGGCACTGTATGTCGTCCCTGGGGAGAGTTCCTGTGGTGGAAACATGGCTTTTGTCAGCTACTATGTCATTTTTTGCAGTTTTTCTTTGGCCTACAAGGAGCCAAACTCACTTATTGTAGTTGTAAGTGTAGTAGGTGTTTGTCTGCGTGTTCTGCCAGACGTATTACAACATAAAGTTAGGAAATGTAGGGGCCGCAAATTCAGCTAACAAGTAGTTTCTTGGAACTGCAGTCAATTTTTTAAATAATAAATTTTAAAAAACAACACAGTGAGATTAGGAGCCAGCTGTTGGAAGATCCTGAATAAATTTCTCACTTAAATTTTAAATGAAGCAGCTAGTGGGATTCATCTTGAAGAAGCAATGTAGTAGTTTGTGCATGACTTTGCAGATTTCAAATTTATCCTAAGTTTTCAAAGTTACTCTTTTCCTTCAGTAATGATTTTATCTCCATACGTATCTCTTCTGTTAGCATTCTGACTGAGAGTCTTATGCTCCCTTCCAGCTGAGCTTCAGTGTCTCTTTCTTCTCCAGAACTTTCGACCTCCAAACTAAATCAACTCATTACTTTCAGTGCATCTGCGCTGCATAAAACTCAGCTCACAGCCTCAACGTCCTCCCTCCAACAGTAAACAACTGTCAGGGTCTAACTTCAGCACAGTGGGGTTCTGTAGATTGGAAAATCTTCACTGATTGGATTTATGTTTCTCCTGTTTTTAATGAAATGCTGTTTTTTCTCCTCTCTCAGCACCAGGGGAATCTCCAGGCTTCTGATTCTGATTCCTGCTGCGACAAACCACATCTGACCCCGGAGAAGGGAGGCAGGGGTCAAACATGACAGGGGATTTGAAGGGGCGGATCAGGACTGGAAGACTTGGGCCAGCCGGGGAATAATCCTCCACAAGAAACCACTCCTGGAGCGCACTTGAAGTGTCCTTGAGCTCTTACTGAGGTATTTTATTTGAAAAACTCGTGACAGATAATTGTGTTTGTTTCCTGGGAGTAAACAGATGAGGATCCCTCTGGTTTCTGTTTTGTTTTTAAAGAAAAAAAGTAACAGTTGATTGACTTGTTTTGAATTGGAGTGTAGCCTGAAATATTCTGCTCTTCCATCACTGAGGTAAATATGAGGAATGAGATAAGATGAAGTTATTGATCTGTGAGGGGAAACTAGGCCGCCGCAGTCGCTGAGGAGAGGAGATTGAAAACAAAAAAAAACATGAGAAAAGAAAACCATCAGTTTTAACTGAATGTAAAAAGTCATTAAAGGTTTGTGCTTTTACTTCTCTGATTCCTGCACGTGCACATCCACACTCACTTCTCAATAATGAAACAGTGAGCTGGTTGGTAATCTGCGGTCTGAGGATTTGAGTGAAGATCCGAGCTTTGGGTGGCTCCCTGCAGCTTTGACATTAATTTGGGATGCAGGCAGCAGCGGCAGATTAGGAATCAGCAATCAGACAGATAAACATGTGAACATGCGGTGACACTCTGGAGACTTTAGGACCCCTGGAGCTCGTCTTGGCCCTTCATTGGATCTATGCTGCAGGACTGGGCTTCAGGAAGTAATAGCAGTGATTAGTGGCTATCGTTCCAAGAAAGGCTGATTTGATTAATAAAAACGTACTTAAAAAAATATTAAAATGCACCAAAGAAGCTACAGGAACTAAACTTCAACTGACATAAAACATTAGAAATATATATTAAAAACAGTCCAGCAGAACAGCAGGCAGAGATGGATTTGGTTTTCAATCTGAAATGTGTGCGTTTACGTCTGCTGCTGGTTGTGTTATTGTCTGTGTTATGTCTATTATTTCTGACTCCTAATCTGAGGTCAGAGCACCCTGAAATCTGGCACTACATTTTTTATTTACATTTCATGTCTTTGGCTAAGCTGTAATCCAGAGGGAAACAGCTTTCAGTCGTCCATCAGCGACAGAAAACGCGACCAGAGAGTGTAAATTAAAAAGCTTACAGATAATAAAAACATGTCTGACCTTAATGAGGAAAAACACAAAATAAATCTAATAAAAAATTAATAAAACTTCAAGAGCTACACATAGATCAGCTTCATTCTCTTCCTGTATACTGTACTGTACTGAGGATTCTTGTTTCAGCAGTGTGTGTCTGATACACAACACTGAATGCTCCAACACACACCCTGGGGAGGTACACAGCACCATCTTGTAGCTATCAGATGCTAATGCAGTTTTAAACGCCACTTCATTCCCAATGCAGCTCGACTCATCACTTTATATTATATTATATTATATTATATTATATTATATTATATTATATTATATTATATTATATTATATTATATTATATTATATTATATTATATTATATTATATTATATTATATTATATTATATTATATTATATTATATTATATTATATTATATTACATGTGAGTGTGAGTGGAATCAGGACTATAGCTGCTAGGTTTTCCCTAAATTATAGTGCAGATGTTTACAGAATTTAGAATTTTTACTTTTTACAGCACTGTATGTGAACAGAGGCTGCACAGTGGATTGGTGGCTAGCACTGTCACCTTGCAGCTAGAAGATCCCTGGTTTGCATCCCGGCGTTCCTGGGATCTGTCTGCATGGAGTTTGCATGTTCTCTCTGTGCATACATGGGTTTTCTCCAGCTTCCTCCCACAGTCCAAAAACATGCTGAGGTTAATTGGTGACTCTGAATTGTCCATAGCTGTGAATGAGAATGTGATTGTTTGTCTCTATGTGTAGTCCTGTGATAGACTGGTGACCTGTCCAAGGTGTCCCCTGTCTTCACCTTCAGTCAGCTGGGATAGACTGCAGCCCCCCATGACCCTAATGAGGATTAAGCGGTGTATAGACAATGGATGGATGGATATTATATTATAATATTCATTTTGTTGCAGCAATATGTGCTTGGAGTGACCAGGTGTCCTTTACTTTATGTACTTCCTGAGGAGACTGGGGTCCTTTTACACCTGCAAGAAACTTCTGTGGATGTTACTACTGCTACTACTACCTGTTCAGTTACTTTAAATCACTCAAATACATTTTAAATCACTTTAAATCACTGTGCCTTGAAATGTGCAAATATTGTATATTGAATTTTAACTACATTTAGTATTCTGTAGATTTTAAAACTAGAAGTGTTTTTATAGTATTGTACAGCAAATTTTACAGAGTATATACTAACCTTTAATGTTACTGTTGCTAACTTGCCTTTTTATTATTTTATGTTGTTGTATGTAAGCTGCTGAATACTTGAATTTCCCTTCAGGACTAATAAAGTATCTATCTATCTATCTATCTATCTATCTATCTATCTATCTATCTATCTATCTATCTATCTATCTATCTATCTATCTATCTATCTATCTATCTATCTATCTATCTATCTATCTATCTATCTATCTATCTATCTATCTATCTATCTATCTATCTATCTATCTATCTAACGATAGTCCAATTCTAAATTCAACACTGCAGGACAGACGCTCCTCTAAAATCGAGTTTCTATCCAGAGGCTGTGAAAAAAGCAGGGAAGGCTGTCTTCACGATGCAGTTTCTGATGTCAGTTAACATTCGTGGGTCAAATGCAGGCTAAGCTGTCACCATCTCTGCTGCCTACGCTGCATCTGGTGGAAAAAAAAATAGAGCGTCACCCACAGACTTTTTTTGTATACAGTCTGTGGAGTCACCACAAAGTCACAAACTATGCAAATGTTGGCAGAGTATGATGGAAACTAAAACAAAGAAAAGGAAATGCAGCTACAACAAAGACAGTGGAGGGTACTGCTAACTGGATGAAGCCAGTGGGAGGTGATTGGCAGAGTTTTTTAACCTCACATGGAGGAGAAAATGGGAAGAGGTGACAGCACATGTGAGTCTCACGCATGCACTGAAACTAACCCGCATATTATGTGTTTATTTTTAAAGCTATATATATATATACCAACTATGACTCAATGTTGAAAAGCAATAAAAAGGGAGAAAACTTCCAGAGGGGATGGATTGTTTTTTATAGACACTGTCTAAATTCAGACAGTGTTGAGTGGATTTAACTGATTGACAGTGAAAGATACACAAGTGTGGAAACTCAACACACAACCTGCTGTCAAGCCAGTTCCATTTAGTACATATGATTGTGACTGATGATCAAAGGAAAACATGCCGTTCATGAACAGCATTCAGCACCACAGAGGGCTGGACAGCTCCTTTTCAGCCTCAGTGAGGTTTGGAAGAAGCTCCACACTACAGATAACTGTATCCAACATGCAAACCTACACCTGCTCAGACATGAACAACCAGCTGTGACTGATAGGGAAGTAAATTGAGTAATTTACAGCCTGAGTGTGTGTGGACTCCCTCATCTGTTTCAAGCCTGAGCCAGCATGAGCTTACACTGTAAACATCATGTTTAATACAGGTGGGGTTTGTTTGATTGCTGCTGAAAGTAACATGCTGTGCAAAGATAGAGTCAGTGTCTTGATATCATATTTATAACATTTCAGGATGATTGCATGTGCAGCTCAACTCATCATGAAGCCATCAGAGAACATCTACATCCTGAGTGGCAGCCTCAGTATTATGTAAGCACTAAGGGGCTTGAGGAGGAAGGATTGTGAGTAACATCATAACATCATAACATCATCACAGACTGAAACCAGCAGCACTTTCTTTCATTTAATTTCCTTTGTCATGGTGATATGTGACTCTCTTCTCTGTATTTGCTTCTTTCTGTCTTTTCTGTCAACAGCGTTCTGATCCTCCAGCTCAAACGGTTCAGGTTCACCACGACCTTCAGGCTGGAGAAGGTAAACACCTCTATTGAACTAACAAGGGAGCTTGTGGTGAACCCAGAAAACTCCCTCACTGCACAGGTAAGACTGATGTTTGGAACCATGTTTCATTTTATGTACAAATGGACCTTATTACTTTGACTAGTATAGTTTTGTAGATACAGAGAAACCCTTCAGACACATCTGCAGTCAGATGAAATGTTTCTACATGTGAAGCTAATTGTTGTCGTTGTCTGTGCTCTTCTCCAGAATTCAATTATTTTAACTATAATTGAATTATGTTAAATAACGAAACATATGAACTTAGGGGAACTGGGAAATAATCAAAATATTATTCTAAAAGATTATATATAATAATCGAAATATTAATCCAAAAATATTATATAATAATATAAATATTAATCTAAAATATTACATATAATAATCTAAATAGTCATCTAAAATATTATATGTAATAATCAAAATATTCATGAAAAACATTATATATAATAATCTAAATATTAATCTAAAATTTTATATGCAATAATCTAATATTAATATAAAATTTTATATATAATGATCTAATATCAATATAAAATTTTATATATAATAATCTAAATGTTAATACAAAATTTTATATATCATAATCTAATATTAATATAAAATGTTCTATATAATAATCTAATCTGATCAAATATGAAATGAAAAATCTACTAAATTGAAAAATGCACCATAAAATTTCAAATTCAAACTATTTGATTTACACACAATATGAATTTGCTGTTATCATCAACATTTTTCTGTCATTGTATGACAACGATGTTTACAATTTAAACTGCTGACTCTTACCAACATTTTCTTTCTTCTCTCTTATTTCCTAGGTGGTGGTAACAGTTTTATGTTGTTGTTGTTGTATTTTCAGGACTTTGAATGTTGTTTTTTTATTGTTTTATTTGTGGGACTCTGAAATGTTAATAATTTTGTGTTGTGTCGTTGCAGGACTCAGGAAGATGGAAAGCGATGCGGGTGTTGTGACGGCTGCGCCAGCAGTTAAACCACATGAATGTTGGAGAATGTTGTCACATGAACATGATTTAAAAACACTGTTTGTGTTCTCCCTGTAATGTTTCTATATGTGTTGATCTGTTATCTGGTCCATTGACATGATAACGTCACACAGCTGAACATCCATGATGCCAATCTCCCGTTCCACCACATCCCAAAGGCTCTATTGAATTTAGATCTGGTGACTGTGGAGGCCGTTGGAGTACAATGAACTCATTGTCATGTCCAAGAAACCAGTCTGAGATGATTTGAGCTTTGTGACGTGGAGCATTATCATGTTGGAAGTAGCATCAGATGATGGTCCACTGTGGTCATGAAGGGATGGACATGGTTAGCAACAATCTGAATGTCAAGGCTGAAATGGAGGCTCATCAGACCAGGCAACGTTTTTAAAATCTTCTATTGTCCAATTTTGGTGAGCCTGTGTGAATTGTAGCCTCAGTTTCCTGTTCTTAGCTGACAGAAGTGACACCTGGTGTGGTCTTCTGCTGCTGTAGTCCATCTTCTTCAAGGTTGGACGTGTTGTGGTTCAGAGATGGTGTTCTGCATTCCTTGGTTGTAACCAGTGGTTATTTGAGTTCCTGTTGTCTTTCTACCATCTCCAACCAGTCTGTCCATTCTCCTCTGACCTCTCATATCAACAAGGCATTTTCATCCACAAAATTGCCGCTCACTGGATGTTTTCTCTTTTT
The DNA here is from genome assembly GCF_022539595.1 of Amphiprion ocellaris. NCBI lineage: Eukaryota > Metazoa > Chordata > Actinopteri > Pomacentridae > Amphiprion > Amphiprion ocellaris. The sequence goes on along the minus strand of NC_072786.1, from coordinate 23,213,608 downwards.
TGACCGCTCCCTGTAAACCCTACAGGTGGTTGTGTGTGAAAATCCCAGTAGATCAGCAGTTTGTGAAATACTACACCAACAACCAGAATACACCAACAACTATGCCACATTCAAAGTCACTTAAATCCTCCTTTTTCCCCGTTCTGATGCTCAGTTTGAACTCCAGCAAGTTGTCTTGACCACATCTACATGAATAAATGCATTGAGTTGCAGCCATGTGATTGACTGATTAACTATTTGTGTTAACAGGCAATTGAACAGGTGTACCTAATAAAGTGACCGGTGAGTGTATGTACACACAAGAATGCACACACAAACAAAAACAAAAACACATACTCTGTAAAGTCTACTTATGTGAAGTGTGAAACCGTTGGCGAAATTTTACACACTTTAAGACTAAAAGAGGGTTAGTGAGAATTAGCTAACAGTGATTGGGTTATGTAAGATCAAAAGTCCAGTAAAGAGGAAGTAAACATAGAAAAACACACACTCTAACAAAGTGAACTTCATTTGTGGAGCTGGACTTTATATCCAGAACATCCAGAGTCCTAAAACCTAATGAGAATCATATGTGTAACTGTGGTAATTTAAAGAAGGTTTCAGCGTACAGTAGCAAATTCCTGTCATTCACTCGTTATTAGAACAGTTTTAAAACTCCTTTCTTCTTCTCCAGTTTCACACATTACACTGGGCTGAATGGATAATCCGTTAAAAATGTCTCGTAGCTTTTACCAGGCAGCCAGAACCTTTGTGTTTGCTGGATGAGAAACTCAGAATTAATCCTCATTACACAATAGAGGACAAGCTGTTTGGTTGTTTGGTGAGTTTAAATACTACAACATGTGTGAGCATTTGTCATGTGAAGGCCCTCTACGGGGCTTTAAATGCACCGCTTTCATGTAACGCTGCTCAAAACAGTTCAGCTGTGTTTGAAGTTCTGAGGTCAAAAGGAAAATGTTACCTAAAGGACTAAGCTAATGCTACCATCAGTCCAAAACGACACATGAACAGATCCACTCCAACTTTTAGATAGACAGATAATATGGTGCTGATATTTAAGATGGCATAATAACTAACATTAATAAAACACACATTTTAAATCTTGTAAGACAACATAGAATCTATAGTAATGCATTGAAGAAAACTCTGATCAAGTGAGAATTTCTTATGAAATTCTCGCTTGGCCAGTAACATGACATTAACACACATTTGCTAATGGTTTTACAAGTGAAAACCCCCATCTGGTTGTTGATTAAACCCCTAATACTCATCTCCGTGTATCAGTTACATATTTAGAAGTTTATTTTTACAGACTGTATATAAATGATGGACAGAGACTCCATGCCTTAAACCTGCATTTTGTCTAACAGCTAGCAGGTGGCGACTCCTCTGGTGCTAAAACAAGTCATACTGTACAGACTTCTATGAAAAATATGAAAAAAAAAATGACTCTACTTTTCACTAGATTAGATCCTAATGAGTTTATGGTCTCAATCACAAGGTTCAAGTCTCCTTCAAGATGGCATGATGTTCATTTAGTAAATTATGGTCCCATTTAGGACAAAATAGACGATGGAGTAGGATATTCTTTAGGCCGGGTCTACTTTGTGATTAATGGTACATAATGTCCTCAGGTTCTCCAGTCAGATATACTGCTCAATCCATATGTCCACGTTAAAAAGACTGAGATATCAATGGCCAAATTCCAAAATAGTGCACAGACCAATGGATGATGTCATGGTGTCCATCTCCAGAAGTTTACAACAATCAGCTTCCTTACATCTGAGAAGTTGTTGGACATCTCACATCTAACAACTTCACTGGCTCCCAATCACACACCGCATCATCTGTAAAACCATGCTGCTAACCTTCAAGGTCCTCCATAACCTCACTGAACTCCTCCACATAAACACACCCAGCTGGACTCTCAGATCATCTTCCTCCCTCAACCTCACCATCCCTCCTGCCCTTACGACCACCATGGGCTCCAGAGCCTTCAGCTGCTCTGCAGTCCGCCTCTGAAACTCTCTCCCACCTGACATCCGAAACATTGACACACTGGACATGTTCATATCCCATCTCAGAAGCCACTTGTTCAAACAAACCTACTCACTCTGACTTCCATTCCTCTTTTTTTCCGTTATTTAAAATGGCTAAATGTCCTTCTTTTTCCTTCCTCTTAAGTTTTGTGTTGTTAATGTGAATGCGTTTTAACTTTGTACAGTATCCTTGGGTGTTTTAAATCAAATGTATTATTATTATTGTTATCTGTTACTATATGAAACCCAGAAAGTCTGTGTGTGTAATTTTGAGGCTGTCATTGGTTCACTGCAGTTCAAGGTGGAAGTGTTCAGTTTATTTCGCTAATGATAATTCTATCACATAAAAAACACCATATGGGCATGTAAACAAGATAAAACAACTTGACGTTCCCTTGAGGGGATCCTTAAACGCAGTCCTACATTAATTTATAAGTTGTATGGAAAACTTAGACACTCGTTTCCACTGCGCCTGTGTAATACTGATGCTCCAACGGATAATATTTCAACAAAGATGAAACATGGTTGAATGTAACTCTTCACTTTTATCGTTGCTGAATTATTTTTAGGAAAGATAATACAATATATTTGTCTCCCCATGAGGACAGTTTCAGTGGCAATACGGATTACGTTTGTACATTTCTGAGGACTGGTAGAGAAAACCTGGAAACTGCGCTTGCTTGCAATGAGTCAATGAATCCTCTAGAGGGCAATATGTGACTAAAGCCTCCAATCAGTGGTTCCCACACTGGCCTCTGGCTTCATTACATGTGTGCTTGTTGGTACTGTGTTATGTATTCTTTTTGTTTAGGATTATACAATTTCAAATTATATACATTAATTAATTGTTTGATAAAATTGTATAAAGTATTAAAGTGTTATACACCCAGTGGCTTCATAGCAACATTATCAACAATATATTATTATTATTATTATTATTAATAAAAAATAATAATAAAGACTGATTTAATTCTGTATGTACGCTTCTGTATGTAGGTTTTTTAATTATCATTTATGTCCTACAAGAATCATTTTTTTTCTGGCATCCCTAATTTTCTAATAATAACTGATCAAATCTCGCAGTATTTCCCTCTTTTCCTCACATTTCTTAACAGAGAGGGTATTTGCAAAGATCATGCACACGCACACGCACACGCACACACCCTTGTGCAAACTTTCCTCCCATCCTGATTGGTGGAGTCACCACCATGGAGGGTGGGACAAAATGGTGGTTAATTAGCATACCTATCCAGCCCCATAAATGCGGCCGCAGCCTCACCTGACGCGCCGAGGAGCATCAAACAGTCAGAGGGAGAGGGGGGCTTCCTGCTGTGGTGCACAAGACTCAGTCACAGTGGAAGCAAAACTCAGACAGACTAGAAAAAACAAGTTCAGGAAAGTTCTCTCACCTCACTGATCCGCTCACCGTCTGCGGTCTGTGCGTAAAAGCGCACAGCCAAACTAGACCTTTACGCTTTTCCAGGAGGACTGCTCCCCCCCCCTCTTCCTCCGTCCTCCGGCTCTCCACGGTCGGCTGTGGTTTGAGGCTCTTCCCTCGGCCGGTTTGAGACTCTTACGCCCGGTTCTGTTGAGTTGTGCCCGGTTCGACCCAGAGCTCCGGGTCACCCATGAGGCTGGAGGCCGCAGCCAGGATGGATCTGTTCAGGAAGCTGTGGAAGGCGAGGAAGCTGATCCTTGTCGTGTTCATCCCGCTGTCCCTGCTGCCCTTACCGCTCATCCACCCCACCAGCGTGAGTACAAGAAGAACAGTGAATTATTATGCAGCTTTTACACTTATGAACAATGTGACAGAAGGACCAGTATCGTATAATGTAAGAATCTAAGAGAAATTTCTAACAAAACGTGATCCTTTAAACTATGTGTGACCGATTTAGTGGGAAATAGGAACATTTAAATGAGTTACACAGTGAAAAGTCATTATAGAGTAGCACAGATGCACGGCTTATTACACAGATGTGGCAAATGTTTAATTTTCTAAAACTAAATCACAAAAAAATGCTTCTTAATTATCATAAAAACTCAGGATAATATAACTGGTAATAGAAATACCAATGTATACAAGAAAATGAAGCAAATCATTCACACATTGTGAATTACAGTAGTGATTAGTATGCTCTGACTTAAGGTACTTCACATATTAGTAAAGCACGAGTGAGTTTCAATAAATACCTACTGATCTGCTGATGCTCCTCCTGGCTGCTGCTGGTGGTCACTGCGTCCTGATGGGATTTCAGTGTGTGTGTGTGTGTGTGTGTGTGTGTGAGAGAGAGACAGAAAAACAAAGAATCAATCAAAAGGCACAGTGTCTGTTTCGATGAATGCTTGTCCTGGTCGTCAGCTGAGGCGTGTGTGTGGAGAGGAGATGTCGCGACATGTTGATGAGATGGAGATCAGTGTTCTGCTGAGACGCACAGAGGAAGAGATCACAGAGAGAGAGAGAGAGAACGACCTGATACTCATTTTTAGGCTCATGTCAGTTCTTTTTTTTCCTGTGAAAAATCAGGGGAGATTTATGTTGCGGCTTGTGGCTCGTGTTTGTGTTTTTTCAGATGTCCTCAGAGTAATGAAATTGCACTAGAAACAATAGGATTATGTCAGTCTGAATCCAATCTATGCAAATTCTTCTTCTCTGAAAGAAAATTTGTTGCTCTTTGTCACCAAGACACCGAGTAGCTGCCTGTCTGTGAGACTAAATCACATGTTAAGTGAAGTTTGGTTGCATTGTGGCATTTTAAATGTACAGTATCTGAATGTCAAACTAACTAACATTCACTTTATCATCGATTAAACTAGAGAAGCATTCAGACAGCGTGGTACTCTGCCAAAGCTGCTCACTTGTGGTATGATTTCTGACAGATGAAATTTTTTAAAAATTCATGGTCCGCAGCTGACGTAGCGTTCACCTGTTGTCATAGATACAGTGACGCCGTGATGCTATCTCGCAGAACTTTTTAACAAATCCGTGGATCCAGACTATCAGCTGCATCACTGCCAAAATCGAATCACTTGGTCCTTGTATCATTTCTGACTTTCCCTGAAAATTCCATCCAAATCGATTTGTCCGTTTTTGAGTAATGTTGCTAACAGACAGACAGACAGACAGACAGACAGACAGACAGACAGACAGACAGAGACAAACGCTGATCGTCACATAATTCCTTATCGGAGTATTAACTGGGTTCTGTTCTGTGACTTACATTATGTGCTTTGTGAAACTCTCACATTGCAGGATTTCAGATTGGATCTTGTTAACTTAGAGGCAGGGTAGGACTGAAACATTTTGGGAAACTATCATTTTTCTCTGACAGACGTGATTTCATTTGTGATGTAATTTTTCAAAGTCCAGTTTCAATTGAAGATTTGCTGTTTAATTAGATGTTCAACATGTGATGGAACTGTACCACATGAGATAGCATCAAAAGTGTGACTGTCACACAAAGAGAAAGGCATGGATTTGTAAAACCATTGATGCAACAGTTCAAACCCTGAGTCAGATGTCCTGCACAGCGTATATCCTTGCAGCCTTTGCAGTTCGTTAGATTCCCTTCTCTCAAATTGAATTTTCATTTGAAGTGATTGTTGGTTCAGTTTCAGTTCTGTGTGATTTGCAAACTTCATCCTGTCAACATGCCAGATTCTATGCTATCCAGTGAAAAGCCCTTATTTCTGTGTTCATCACATGCTGAGAATCAGCGAGGATTGTGGCTCTAGTAACTAGTGAAACTGTGGTGAGAAGCAGATGAAAAATCTCTGCATTTAATTCTTCTTTATTGTCAGTGTGGTTCACTTTAACTCTAGTTTGTGACTTTCATACGGTTGAGTTTTATTCTGAAGTCTCACCATGTCTACCCAAGTTTGCAAAGACAAAACTAAACTCGGTGTCACAAGATCGAAAAATACTTTTAATCTATTTTCAGGTTTTGATGCTTTTCCAACCAAAAGGCAAAAGTGACGTTAATTATTTTGGCATATACTGATGTTTCATTCCAATGTTTCATACACTAACAGTCAAAAGTTTGGACACATCTTCTCATTCAATGCTCTTTATTTATTTGTATTATTTTCTACATTATAGATTAATACTGTAGATTAACACTTTTGTGTTTACAACATCATTCCATTTGAATTCTTTTATAGGCTGATGTTCTCAATATTAATCTACAATGTACAAAATAATTAAATAAAAACCAGTGAATGAGAAGGTGTGTCGAAACTTTGACTAGTAATGTATGTTCAAACAACAACACATTTTATTTTTTTTTTTAACAAAATGAACAGTGATTATGAAATGTAGTTGCAGCTTGACAAAGGGTTAAAAATCAGACTTTCAGAACCAACTATGTCTTTATCAGAGAATCTGATGCATAGCACTGTGAGCAGAATGTAATGGTAGTTAGTGAGAGACACACACTAGAGAAAAGTCCATTTTTGTGTCACATACACACACACAAAAAAATCCAGTTCATCCATGAATTTGTTCCATTCTATTCCCAGTCATCCTGAACCAAACACCTTGCTCAAAGTGGCCCAAAGTGATTCTAATTTTGAACTTATTTAAATAAACATGAACACCTGACAGGTGTGTTTGTTTGTGACTCATGTTCTGATACATAATAATGCAGCCATTACCACACAGACATATCATTTTACAGCACCTGTTAACTAAACAGCATGTAATAATCGGAGCCACATGTGTTTGTGTTTCTTAAAACATCATTAATATTCATAAGAACTGTTTTGTCCTCACAAGTTGTCCTTCAGCCAATCAGAGCGGTCGCCCAGGAGCCTTGCTGTTATGTCAGTGGTGGTGCATGTTTGGCAGGAGTAGGTGGCGCAGGATGAGGCCAAGAAAAAACAAAAGAACAAAAACCTCACTACAAAGCAATTAAGTTACATAATCAACCAAGCACCACGCTGGATTGTGGGCCCCACGTGGCTTCCTTACAACACCAGGGCCCCCAGACTGCGTGAGGAATGTGCCAGGGGTTCAGTGCATGTTTGGAGCGGTACTGTGTCCAGCTGCAGCAGAACAGAACATCTGTAGGATGCAGTCAGGCCAGGTCACAACCAGAGACACAGAACAGAGAAGCAGAGTCGGTGGCAGATATGCAGAGTGTTCATACAAATGGTGGCTTGATCCAAAAGTTATGTACAGAGATACAAAGAGTTGTTGCCAGGTGTCTTACATTACGGTCCATTCAACTTTAGCTGCCTAGGGTTGGCCACTAGAGCCCGACTAATTGTGGAGTGGATGCTAGATACTGGTCCAAGACGAATTTTTAGATTGTAAAAAATCTCCATATCAATGTATTAACTGATATATTTGTTAAAGTTGTGTTGAGATGGGAATCTGATGGAGCCATTGTTTTTTAAAACACCTTACTATGTTAAGTGCTGTGAGATGAATTGAATTAAAACACATTATCATGGGATTTTGAATAAATAGCATGTAACTTAAGGTATATTTTGCACATCTTGCATGCCATGTCTACACATTTTAAGTTCATGTCATTTTATGGTTTTTAAATGGCACATGAATGGTTGTGTAACAGCCACAGAGTGAGGGTGATTTAATGCGACTACATGGGGTGCAATGACATGTAAATACAAAACACTGGGTTCTGACTTGTATCATTCACAGAACTTTTCATTAAATCATCCTGTTTGTTAAGTTTCTAGCAATACGTGATGCACTATTGTGCTTGACTCCGAACCACATACTCTACTACATGCGCTACAGAGAGTGCTAGAAGGATTGCTACCTATGGAGTCAGAGCTGCTCTACTGGACAAGCTATGTGTTGACTTACACTACCATTCAGAACTTTGGGGCCACCTAGGTAATTTCATGTTTTCTATGAAAACTCACACTTTTATTCATGTGCTAACATAATTGCACAAGGGTTTTCTAATCATCAATGAGCCTTTCAACACCATTAGCTAACACAATGTAGCATTAGAACACAGGAGTGATGGTTGCTGGAAATGTTCCTCTGTACCCCTATGGAGATATTCCACTAACAATCAGCTGTTTCCAGCTAGAATAGTTATTTACCACATTAACAATGTCTACACTGGATTTATCATTCATTTAATGTTATCTTTATTGAACAAAACTGCTTTTCTTTCAAAAATCAGGACATTTCTAAGTGACCCCAAACTTTTGAACGGTAGTGTGGTTTGTCCAGCAGAGCTCCAAACTACTCCAAGCATCTGCTCCTGCTTCATGTTATGCAAATGAAAAAGGTTTTTAACTGGGCAACATACCACAGTACTGGTTTATCTATAACTGGTCAATATTGACTAATGACATTGATTTATTGGTCAAACTCTATTGGTTGCTGTGGTCAGAACTGAAACATCTCCTCTGTTATTGGATGGGCTTAAAGTCAGCTTTGTGTAGATATTTGAAGATGTGCGATTCTTCCTCTAGTGTCACCATTAGGTTGACATTTGTGGCTTTTAGCTAAATATCTTGTCATTTAGATGGTTGCCTGGAATCTGAGACAGATGTGATGAATTGTAATAATTCTGGTGATCCTTAGTGCTCAGGGCAAAACTGAAACATCATTACTTTGGTTTATGACTAAATACCTGCTACAATTTCCCATCAGCCTCAGCTGCACTTTGCGTTAAGTGCAGTAATTAGCTTGTCAACCTCAAAGAGCTGCTAGCGTGGCCATAGACTCTCACTGGTACATTGTAGCCTGCATACATGACCTGACAAGCTGTTGGAAGTCACACATAGAAATATAAAGAGAATAATATAAAATAGGTATTCATTGTCGAGTGTATGAGTTTGTGTGTGGGTGTTTGAGTGCTGGACCTCTCCCCCTACTGTGCTCAATTTACATTTACATTTAAGATTTCAGTGTACTTTATTTGCATGGTATACAAAGAAATTTGTATTTGCAAAGCATATAAAATACAAAACAATCCTGATCATGATACAGACAGATTGTATATTTCCATATACATTATGTTAATTGTAATCATTACACATGCAGTACTTAATGCAGGACACGTATGTATACACGTTACTGTATGTCATTACAGAAAAGGTCATTGTAGGTCGTCAGGTGATTTGTTTTTTGTGTGTTTTCCCGTGTGGCGGCTGATAACACACAGAACTGCTGCTCTCTCGTTTTTTTTGTCTCCAAACCCAAGCAGACAAGCAAGTTTTTCATCAAGTGTGACTGTTTCGATGTCCAGGTTGCCATGGTTACAGATGATGTAATTTTGAGTTGTACTTACTTAGTTTCGTATATTTTCTGTCTGCATGGATACAGTGGAGATTGTGTGTGTCTGTGTGGTATCTATCAGGCCAGTTAGTCTGCTGCTGATTAGTTCAGCGAACGCTGGTTTCAACTTCGATCTAATCTGCCTCTCAGAAGTCGTCTGTAAACATCAATCCTGTCCATTTCCTAAGCTGCTCATGCATAACAGTCAGTTGATGAGACAATCAATGGGTTTCTTCTGTATGTTCAGACAGAAACCGGCCTGTCAGCTGTAAAACGCTGAGGAAAGCTGCCCTTTCATCTGAAAAGGTCTTTAGGTCACAGAGATTTACTTAATCACACATCTGGCTTGAAGAACTGTGTTGTGTGTATGAGCTGAGGGGTAACTGTTGCATAATGTTACATAAAAATCACACTGGTAGCGAATTAAATGCACTGTTACTAATTTAATTTGAGGGCATTTGGTGTCCTGATTGTTGATTGTATTCCAGGAATCTTTATTTTTTCAGCTAGAAAAACCGGTTGTAGCTGGAAAATGCTAATGCTGTATTAATAATACTATACCTTTTCTTGGTTGCTTTTGTATAAGATAGGTGTTGGAGTTCCTCAAGACTTGTGACTAATGGATGACTTACATTACATTTTCCATTGTGTATAAAGAGTGAATTCTTGTTTCGTGTGTGTAGAGATACAATATAAAATGTACACTGTATCTTTTGTCAGTATAAAAGGAAAAGTCCGGGGAAAGGTCCAGTACAGCTTGAACTTATTAACCTTTACCAGTGTAAATGGAGCACAACCTGCTGAGACACACACACACACACACACACACACACACACACACACACACACACACACACACACACACACACACACACACACACACACACACACACACACACACACACACAACCAATGCCCATTTCACCTCAGGCTCTCTAGTGTCACATTTATTTTCAGTCTCGGAAAAATCCACTGAACTTTTGCCTACATTAAAAAAAAAATCATCACATTTTCATGCCTGTCGGGGATTTACTGGTCCCTAAAAATAGCTGTTCATGTTGCGCTTTAATTGATTTTCTCAAAATACGTTGAGAATATCTGTCCAAGGAAACCCTGAAAGAAGCTGATTCCCACATGTTGCCTATCTTTAGCTTTGGGACTACATGGTGTGGTTTCTGTTTTAGATAAGAAGATTTTTAGGAATCATTACTGACCTATTTAAACCACCTTAAAACCAGGTCTGACCTTAAAGCAAACAGGCTTCCCTCCATCTGAACACCAGCCTGTATTGACTCGTACTTGTTGACACGTCTGAGTATAAAGTCTGATTAAGTTGCAGCACTTTGGCTTTAACTATCAGAAAAAAACAAAGCAAAGGAAGATAAATGTTTTATGATCTGGCTGAATCTGCAGTATTTCTGCGGCAACTATACTCTGATAAACTGAAGTCGATAATCAATGACCAGGGGCTGCTGATTTGTTTTTTGTAATCTGTGTTTATTCTTTTCTTTTTCCACATCTTTTCTCTGTACATTCTTGTCAGTGTGATTGGCAGGTCAACAGTCAAACCTCATGGCTTTGCTTTAATGATTTTATCAGTCAGACTCCTGGTGTTTCCTCAGACAGGTGCTAAATGGACACTGGTAGGGTTGCTGCTGTATGAAGTTGGTTTGTGTTCTGAAGGGATTGAAATTGTTGTAGCATTTTTGTTGGCGAGCCCGTCTTTGATTATGAACCCAAACACCTCATTCTGTTCTCAGCCTGATCCTAATGCCTGGAAATGCCTCCTTCCTCCTGCCAAGTTAAATCTACAGGAACACATCCAAACAGGAGAACAGGCTGTAGAGTGACAACCTGTGCCTGGAAAACCAAAGCACAATTACATTTTATACCTCTAAAAGATATTTAAACAATTTTGCACAACAGTGGTAAAAATAGCAATACATTTCTGAGTTACTTGGACTTTACTTGGGTATTTCTATTGTATGCTACCTTTCAGAGAGAAATATTGTACTTTCTACTTCACTACATTTATTGAACCACTTTATTTACTTTTTAGGTATTTATTATATACACTACCGTTCAAAAGGTTGGAGTCACCCAGACAATTTTATTCATGTGCTAACATAACTGCACAAGGGTTTTCTAATCATCAATGAGTCTTTCAACACCATTAGCTAACACAATGTAGCATTAGAACACAGGAGTGATGGTTGCTGGAAATGTTCCTCTGTACCTCTATGGAGATATTCCATTAAAAATCAGCTGTTTCCAGCTAGAATAGTCATTTACCACATTAACAATGTCTAGACTGGATTCATCATTCATTTAATGTTATCTTCATTGAAAAACTGTCTCTCTTGCAAAAATAAGGACATTTCTAAGTGAACCTAAACTTTTGAATGGTAGTGTATATAACACACTTTTAATGCTAAAGATTAAACCAGTAATTTCTAAACTTTACGGCTTCTGGGATTTTTCCCTCTAAACTTTTATGGGGTTTAATTTCAATTCAAATTTTCTATTGATCCAATACATCACTAAAAATCAAAGATTCAAGAAAAAAAATCCAAAAACTGAAAACAGTTTAGTGTATCAGAACTTGGTTTTGTTCTCTTTCCTCTCCATATACTCATGTTTATCCCATAAAGTATCTGCCGTCCCTGTATTTTGAAGTGTTTCTGAATTATGTTGAAGACATTTTGCAAGCTATTTAATTATTTGCCATTTTTCTGTGTGATTTTATTCTTATGAATCCAGTTTAAATATGTGGACTCACTTAAATCCGCATCATTTTGCAACAATGTCTGATGTGTCCAAGGATGCTGATTTGAATGACAAAGCATTTACTGTGTGGTTCGGAATTTAGCGTTTCTTTCTTTAACAACAATAAATGGCAGAAAAAAGTTTACAGTTTTTTGGAGTCCTTTCAGAGAGAGAAGTAAGAGTTGCAGTAGGTTTTTCTGGTTTGCCATCTTGATGACAAACCAGATTTTTAATCTGATATTGGTGCATTTGTGAGCAGAAAACAATGAACTGATATGTCACATAAATACATTGCATGTACGAGCAATGTTGATGCGGATCCAGTCAAATATTTTATGGTTTAAAAATAGTGATGAGGTAAAGTAGACTCTTGGCTGCAGAAGTTAGTGTTGTCCCTTTATGCAGAAGTAACTTCTTATGGGTGTTGTCCATAATTGTCATTTAATCTGTGACATTAGCTTGTAAAATTTTGGAACACTCATCCATGTGATTTTCCTTCTGTTGCAAGATGTTTGAGGATTTTCTTGCATGTACTGCCTGTTTCAACTCCCCCAACTACATGTCATTGGGATTTCAATGTAGCCAAAACATCATATGACAATCTTTTATAATCACCATCCGTGTTCTGAAGGACAGTTTTTTTTTGTTGAACTCGTGATCACATTAGTGGTGCATACAACTGCCCAGATACAAAACATGGAACTTCAACCCGAGGCTAAACGCCCAAATTACAAATGACTGTTTCCTGCGGATTTCACTGTAAAAGTTATGTCAGCTGCTTTAACAATTACAAAACAAGTTTTTGAGGAATTCCATGGTGGATCTGTCTTGATTTTTGGACAGACGGCCTTACGTTGTCTTCAAGCAGCCTTTGATTTGAAACAGAATTCATAGTTGAATCATTGACTACACGCTGTCTGGTGCCTGAGGCAGTGAAACTTCATTTGCTTTGAGGTTCTTCTCCCGGCAGCTGTCTCTGTGCCAAACTTGTTATTGATGCTGTGGCCAAACAGCTCTATCTTTGATTTGCTTGTCCAGAGCACATCATTCCAAAACACCTGGAAGAGCAAAGGATCTTTCCTGGCATGTCTTCCATGCAGGTCAGATGTCTGCAGTTTCTTTCTGATTATAGATGCATCACTTTGACACCAACAGTTGCAGTTTGCAGGAGCAGAGAGTCCTGGATAAATTGACAGTTGTTTGAAATCTACACCACCTTTGTTCTGAAGGCCTTAGAGAGATTTTTAGATGCTGGTGTGATGGCACCACAAAGTTCAATAGCAAAGACAGCAGCATAACATCCATCCATCCATCCATCCATCCATCCATCCATCCATCCATCAATTTAATGTGTCACTTGATTAAATATACCACCCTTATTTGTAGCCACTGTTTTAAAGAGGATCAAGTGCTTGTTTGAAAATGTTGAAAAAGTCAGCAGTGACCATCAGATGTATTTATGTTTTCATGTGACTATACCTGATTCAGTTGTTCCTGCTCATGTGTGTATTTCTCAGAACAAGGAAAAACAATTAATTAATTCTAGTGACTTTTTGAAAGGAAATCCCATAATCTTTAATTTAAATAACACTAACAGAAAACAAGTTAGCTTACGCAGGTTTCTGTGTAACATTAAGCAGGTGATTTATAGCGTAATGGATTTCTACAAAGTCCATGGTTTGAATGGCTTGTTTGGACAAGTCTAAACAAGCTGGAGGCCTGTGATTAACTCTCCCCCCTCTGGGTTTATTAATTTGAGATTAGCTGACCTGTTATTGGCAAGATGTTACACTGAAAGTTCTTCTTACGTAAAAGTACTACAGGCTCACGCAGCATGAGGCCATGGCGGGAACTGCTTACGTCTGATACTAACGTGGGGGGTACCACTAAACAAAACGCTATCCAAGTCTTACATTAACAGCCTTTGTTAAAAACATTTGTAGCAGTGCTGTGTGTGTCTGTGACAGAACAGACACACTCAGGCTATATTTAGACTGAAATTGTCCTGGCATGAAACTTGACGAGGGAATTATACTTTTCTGCAATGTGGGTGTCAGCTCTGGTTAATGAAGTTTAATGAAACTAATTTTCATGAGGTCTTAACAAATGTCATGAGATTCCTCTTTAGTTTAGCTGCTGTTGCGACAGAGTGGCATAAAAGGCTGGTATGTCGATATTATATAACCATAACCAGATTAATGCAACATCAGTGTGAGTGTGTGTGCAGCCCAGTTGGATTCTAAGTAGAAAACACAGGATAAATGCATGGCTTACTACAAGGACTAAAATTAGTAATATGTGTATTTATGCGTGTACACACGGATGTGTTTGTATATACTGAATGTTGTTAAGCCTGAAAGGTTGTTATTATACAGGTCTGCAGTTACTTTTGTCACTCTGTTGTGTGTAAGTCTAAGACAGTGTGTGTTTTCTTGTTTGCAGGAGGCATGTTGTGCATACGTGTTGATGGTGACGGCGGTCTACTGGGTGTCCGAGGCTGTTCCTTTGGGTGCTGCTGCTCTGGTCCCAGCGTTCCTCTACCCGCTCTTTGGAGTGCTGAAGTCAAGCGAGGTGAGTCCGTCAGTCTGTCCGTCTGTCTGTTTAGAGTTTCAATTCTCAGATAATCTTTTAAATTCCATTTGAGTTGGTGAATTCAGTTGCTAACGCTAACAGAGCTGATCAAATTTTGAGATAGAGAGCAAAACACTATGGAGGAACGGCATAGTCGGAACCAAACACTTTCACTGGGCTAAGTGTAACGTAGCCTACGCTATATGTTTTTACATTTATTAACTAGTTTTTCTCATGAAAATGTTCCTGTTGTGTTTCTAGCTGTATTGTTATCATACTGTATTTGAAAATGTGGCTCAGTCTCTTACATTGGCAACATTAGCTAACATTAATTATTTGGTGTTTTTCTTGTGACCATACAAATAAATGTCCAGTATTCACCGTTGCTGTTCAGTTTTGTTTCCACCACCTCTTATGTGAGCTACCTATGTGTTTATCCTTCCACCTTTCCACATTTAGCTGCAATGTTGTTAGCTAGAGCCTTGGCAGTTAGCTTCATTATGAGACCTATTTCATTGAAAAAAATTTTTAAAAGTCTGCCTGTTGTGGTTGGTGAAATTAGGTATGCTTCTTTATATTATCCCATATTGACTATATTTCCATTTACAGTTATTTTTAATATCAGTATGATTAATGTTGCCAAATTTGAGTGGCAAAAATTAGCCACCACCAAGGCTAACTGCTTAGCAAGCTAACCAGCAGAAAATGTATTATGGGAATGCAAAGGCATAATGAAAAGATAAGACACTTTCTTTAGATATTTAAATACTGCGAAGACAAACTCCATTTGACAATATATTGTTTGCTTCCACTGAAAAATCCATTTCCTTTGTCATTTCTTAAAAATTCTGCAAACATGTCACAACCTGGAACCTCAGAGCTTTCAGAAAATTTCCTATTATAAGGTTGGAAGAACCCCAACAAGTGGCGTTAATGTAGACCAGACCTGGGCATCCTACGGCCCGCGGGCCACATCCGGCCCGCCGGATGACCCTGACTGGCCCGTATGAGGTCATTGGAAAATACTCAATGCAAATATATATTATCACAATACATGCAAGCAATACGGCTGCACTGCTTTTATTTTGAAAGATCTGCTAAGTTAACGTTTTTTCGCGCGTGCTTTCCGTACTTAGCATAAGGTTTATGCGCTGATTGGTTTGTTGGTCAGCTTCAACCCCGGAAGATGTCAGCTAATGGCTAAGAAAGAAAGATCGATTCCGAATGCAGAGTTTTTAACAAGGCACGGACTTCCAAGTATTTCTTCACTGAAGTCAGAGGTAAAGCTGTGGGCTAGTTTGTGGAGAACAGATCGCGGTGCTCAAGGATCATAATCTGAATCGACACTACGAGACCAAACATGGCGGAGAAGTACAAACATTTGACTGATGCAGAGCGGGGAGGATGTCTGAAGGTTTGCTAGCTAAACTGCTAAAGCAGCAATGACTTTGTTTTACCAAAGCTCACATCAAGGGATGCAGCAGTCAAGACGAGTTTTCTAATATCCTACAAAATCGCCAAAAACAGTAAGCCATTCCCTGATGGAGAGTTTATAAAAGAATGTCTGGTGAACTCTGCAGCGTTTATATGCCCGGAGAAGAAAGGAGCGTTCGTTAATGTGCCCCTTTGGAGGCGAACCGTAACGAGGCGGGTGGAGAGCAGCGCCGAAAATCTGGAGCTTCAGCTGCACAACAAAGTGGACGATTTTGATGTTTTCTCCTTGGCTCTGGACGAGAGCTGTGATGTCCGTGACACAGCCCAGTTACTCATCTTTGTACGTGGACTAACAAAAACCTTTGAGATGACAGACGAGCTGGCAGCTGTGCAGCCAATGAAGGGAACCACGACGGTTCACTGAGGTAAATACACGCATGAACAAGCTGGGACTAAAATGGGTGAGTTTGGTTGGTGTTACAACTGATGGCTGTCCAAATTTGACAGGGAAAAATATTGGACTTTTGAAACGGATGCAAGATAAAGTGACTGAAATAAACCCAGAACAGAAACTGATATTTTTGCATTGTATTATACATCAGGAGGTGGTGTGTAAGTCAGTGCTAAAAATCAACCTCGTGACTGATGTTGTAGCTAAAGTAGTTAACTTCATCAGGGCAAGAGCATTGAATTACAGACAGTTTGTTGTCTTTTTGGAGGAGATGATAGTGAACATGGTAACCTTGGTTACCAGACAGATGTCAGATGGATCAGCCTGGACAAGATGCTTAAACGAGTTTGGGATCTGAGAGCAGAGATTCAAGAGTTGGGCATTGTACATCATTGTGTTGTGTAATTTACTGTTTTTATTGAGATATATTGAACATTGCTGTAAGTGTAGTGGGGAGCTGTTGTCTTTCTTTATGCTTCACAGTCATCTTAATGTAGATTTAGAAAAACTGACAACACCTCATAGCGTTCATGATGAACAAAAACTGACATAAGGCAAGTTTCAAATCTCTGCCAGCTGATGGTCATATTGTTTTAGAATAAATTCTGAGTGATGGCTTACTTACTTTGCTTGTAAAAACAGTGACTGCTGAAAAGTAATTAAATCACTTGGAAAATCAGTTTCACATTTTAAGTATGTCTTTATGATAGTAAATATCTACAACTCAATAGGCAGCAATCATAGTTTGAATGAAAAAACTAAATCTTTCATTAAATAGTTGTGTTCTGTGTTCCACATTTTCATTATATTGTATTGTTTCATTTACTGTTTTTATTGAGATATATATTGAGCAGAGCTTTTACGTGTACTGGTCCGGCCCTTAACAACCGTCAAAGTTTCTCATGTGGCCCCGTATGAAAATTAATTGCCCACCCCTGACATAATGGAATCTCCACCATGCTTCACTGTGGGTGCAAACATCTTACATTGGGTGGTGGTCTAATAAATTTGTTAAGCACTCTACATTAGAAATATTGATGTTGTCATAAAGTGTAAGTAACGCTGAATCAAAAAAAGTTTCTCTGTTCAAATTTAACACAAGTTGTGGCAGTTGTGTTGATAAGCTGACCAAGGTTCTGTTCTCTCCACCTGCAATTTCTTTGTCCCATGTTTGTCTCTTTGTGCCAGAAAATAGCATATATTAAAACAATTGAACTCAATCAACTTTACATTCCAATGAAAAAAAGGCCATTTGAGGAGAATACCATCCAGTAGAGTCACTCAATGTGCCTAGAAAGTAAGAGAAAGATTTGTTATTTAGGGCAGGTGGTAAACTGTGTAGGGCTTTGCAACAATGCAGATAAACAGTTACAGTTCTGGTAGTAAGAGTCAGCTGATCAGATTGCTGTATATACGGATATACCATAAGTCCAATGTGTGAAAGACCTTTCTGTGCTCCAAGTATGTTTCAAGAATTCAGGTCTATATGCATGTTTCAGTATGCTTTGAAGTATGTCAGAGGTTTCTTGGATATATACGCTACCTTTTAAAAGTTTGGGGTCACTCAGGCAATTTCATGTTTTCCATGAAAATTCACACTTTTATTCATGTGCTAACATAACTGTACAAGGGTTTCTAATCATCAGTTAGCCTTTCAACACCATTAGCTAACACAATGTAGCATTAGAACACAGGAGTGATGGTTGCTGGAAATGTTCCTCTGTACCCCTATGGAGATATTCCATTAAAAATCAGCTGTTTCCAGCTAGAATAGTCATTTACCACATTAACAATGTCTACACTGGATTTATCATTCATTTAATGTTATCTTCATTGAAAAAAATGCTTTTCTTTCAAAAATCAGGACATTTCTAAGTGACCCCAAACTTTTCAACGGTAGTGTCTGAGTTTCCATGAGGGTTTTTCATGATACAGTGATAGTTGTCCTGTTGCATGTCTGTGTAAACCAGAGGTGTCGTCACTGAGCTATGAAGGTTTCATGATGACCTGATAATATTCATCCTTATCCACTCAAGTTCCTCAGTGTTTTTCTTCCTTAAGTCCATACATTCACACATGCCACACCCAGCGTCTCGCACTGCCATTAACACCGCTGCCAGACCGTGTTGTGTTGCTTTGCCTTTGATTGGATTTACTCCCTTTTTTACACCATTAACTCAGTTACTTCTCTATTAAACTCGCTGTTCTCTTTTTCACTTTTATTATTAGCATTACATAAAAAGTGAGCTGTATGCCTCATGTGATCAAATCGCATTGACAAATAGTGACAAAGCTGCCTGTTAACACCACTGTAAGCCGCTTGTGATGGTGGGCCATAAATATGCCAGCAGAGAGCTTTATGCAACATTTTCAGTCTATTATGTTTTTCTCATTTTTTTCCTGAATTCTCCCTTTTCAGCTACTTGCTTAAATGCTGCTAATTAACAGCAGAGGTTCAATCTTCATCGCTACTCAAGAGTTAACTGTAACAGCAGTAGTTTAAACTTAGGCCTTATTTAATCTGATTAAAGTTTCCATACAGTACCTTATTGTATTTAAAAAAATCAAGTCTTCCAAGTTTTTCTTAAGATGAAAGACATAATTGATGCATTGAAGTTAGTCAGAAAGGGCTTTTGCATTTTTGGCTCAAAAGCGAGATTATCACTGATTAACCGTGTTTCAAGATGAGCATCATTAACTAAGATGCTAAAGAACTAGATGCTGTAGAGGGTAGTCTGTTAACTACACGTGCAGCAGTTATTGTGTGTTTGTTAAACCAGTCTTGCTGCTACAGTTTACATGAGTCAGCACTGAGAATTTAAGTATTTTAATCTTTTCCTCGACTAATTCTCTTTACCAGTCTGCAGCTCCTTCAGGTAGGATAAGAAGTAGAGTGTTTTCTGTAAAGTAGGTGTTAGTTCCTGGACATATTCCTACTTCTTTTCCATTTCTAAATAGAATTTATATTCATCATGGCAGTTGAGGAACCTGGGCTCCATCCTAACATGTAGTTTCTTTCTAACTGCCACTTTCTTTGGATTTTAATTTTGGAGCGAATACCGTAGAGACATACAACAGCGTGGCAAAGGTCCCCAACTAGAATCCAACTGTAATCATTAGATGGAGAAAGATGTAGTTGTGGATAAAACAGTGGAGAAAATGCAGCCGGTTTTAGGTGAGAGGTGAGGCGACGTGGGCTTATACAACCTTGCAGGGCCATGAACCCTGCGGGTGGGAAGTAGAGCAGATTAAGAAGAACAAATGGCAAACTGTAAGTGTTGATCCAAACGAGGGAGGGTGAAGGAGGGAGAGAAGCAAAAAGGCCCCATCACTTCCTCCTGTCTCCTTAAGTCTTGTTTTGTTTATGTTCCTAAACCGTATTTTATCCCATCAGCAGGTTCATAAACCTGTTTACATCACGTGAAGTGATCTGAGCTCCTGGTATAAAATGAAAGCAAGACATTTTTGTGCCTGTGTGTGTTCAGGTGGCAGCAGAGTACTGTAAAGACACCACTCTGCTGCTGATGGGAGTCATCTGTCTGGCGGCCTCCATAGAGAAGTGGAACCTGCACAAACGCATCGCTCTGCGCATGGTGATGATTGCAGGAGCAAAGCCTGGCATGTGAGCATCACACATGCATTTTCACACATTTACACTAACCTTAACATAATAAGCTTACAGATATATACACACTAAATACTGGTGCTTAGTTGAGACTAATGAAGTGAGGACTGACCACAGGTTTTAAAGCTCACAGGTCTTTTTTCCACAGAAATGTAAAACACAAACATACATGCTGGTCAGTAGCATCCCTTTCTTTCTTTCTTTCTTTCTTTCTTTCTCTTTCTTTCTTTCTCGTCCAGGCTGGTGCTGGGCTTCATGTGCTGCACAGTGTTTCTGTCCATGTGGCTCAGCAACACGTCCACCACAGCCATGGTGATGCCCATAGCGGAGGCCGTCCTGCAGCAGCTGATCTGCACCGGTCTGGCTGACAGCCATGATGACTCTGAGACAGGAGAGGCCCCTGAGGAGGACAGTGGTACGTCTGGCTTTGGCACTACAGGGAAGATAGGAGTGGGCGATCTTAATTTGGTGTATAATCTGCTTTTCAGAGAAATAGTGCAATTGTGTCATAAAGTAAATTTATAAGATAGCTGTCCAAACGTTTGTACTCCACATAAACTAAGCAGAGGCGTGATTGGTTGTGACACAATTAGGACGCAGTCATTGGATGCACTTATGCCTGTCATAATATGAGACTTTCACTACGCAACTAGAGTGGCAACAATAATTCACAAGAACAATGTCATTGCAAATTTTTAAAGAAATTGTGAAACGATATCAGTCAAATTCATCTTTAACTTTGTTGATTATGTGTTTTGTGTCTTTTGGGGTAAATTACAGTCAACATACAGTTGTATAGAGAGTCTGTAACTGTAACCTTTCTGTATGTGGTTCATACATAAACTACCAGTCAAAAGTTTGGACACACCTTCTCATTCAGTAGTTTTTATTTAACTATGTTTTACATTGTAGATTAATACTGAAAACGTCAATACTGTAAAAGAATACATATGAAATTATATTGTAAACAAAAAAGTGTTTATCTTCAGTATTAATCTGCAATGTAGAAAATAATACAAATAAATAAAAAGCACTGAATGAGAACGTGTGTCCAAACTTTTGACTGGTAGTGTATATCAATCAAAATGTCAACCACATACTTACTAGTGCTTGATTATTGAATATTATCATATGTCTATTATTCACATGATATTAATATTTCATTTCATCAATATCCCAGTTATTGTTAATATCAGTATATCACGGTACCTCGAAATACATTAATCATCTTAGAGGTGTAACTTAAAAGCATGACAGACCAACATTCTAAAAGAAGTCTAGATTTATAAGATGGACGTTTAGCCTTGATTTGAAGCAACAGGTTTTCTATCCAAGCAACCGTATGTCAAAATAATCATGCAATCACATGAGTTCAACTAAGTTTGTGTCAAGAATTATGATTCAAAGTGTTAATTTCGATTCTACTCCCAAAAAATGGTGATAAACTCTGTTGGCCTGATTGCCCATTTCTAGAGACACTGAACTATTAAATCTTCCCTGAAAAAAAATCTGACATTAAACATGTTTATAGCAACACTGTTGATATATAAGTGGGATGAAATGCAGCTGTAACAGAAGAATTCTCTCATCTCTCTGAAGCAGTTCTTCTTCTGCACTGTGATGATGATTGTTTTGTCTGCAGGCGTTTCAGGCAAAGAAGAGAATCTGGACAAGAACCAGTTAGAGCTGCTGTATCGCAACAACAGGTATGTATGGTGTGTGTTTTTGTGTGAACATACTGTATGTGCAATATATACACTCCTGTTTACAAGCTTAGAAAGGTCCTTATTTTTGAAAGAAAAGCAGTTTTTTCAATGAAGATAACATTAAATGAATGATAAATCCAGTCTAGACATTGTTAATGTGGTGAATGACTATTCTAGCTGGAAACAGCTGATTTTTAATGGAATATCTCCATAGAGGTACAGAGGAACATTTCCAGCAACCATCACTCCTGTGTTCTAATGCTACATTGTGTTAGCTAATGGTGTTGAAAGGCTAATTGATGATTAGAAAACCCTTGTGCAGTTATGTTAGCACATGAATAAAAGTGTGAGTTTTCATGGAAAACATGAAATTGTCTGAGTGACCCCAAACTTTTGAATGGTGGTGTATGTGGTATGGTATTATTTAATTTTCCTACGTTCCTTCTTCACTTTACCAATTCTCAGTGTGTACCACAGTCTTGGTTACGTCCAACTAGAGCTGTTGGCCTGAAGAGGCTTCTGTCATTCATACACTTTCTTTCGGCCCTCAGAAAATGATTGTGTGAATTTGCAATAAATTACTAAATTCAGTAAACTAAGGAGTTTCATTTAGAGAATATGGGTCTGGTGCTATACCTCACACCCAAACAATGTGAATTTGCATTGACAGAAGGACAGATTAACAACTGACAACTCTGTATTTGGCTTTTATTACTGCAGTTAACGGTGTTAAATGTGGCTGAAGACTAATCAAATCAAATGAACATTTTCTTCTGTCTACATTTTTTTAAAGTAAATTTTATATTTCAATTGCACAGATATGTTTCTTCACTATATTCCTAGCAAGAGATGGCTACTGTTGTAATAATGCAAATCTCATCTGGCAGCTGTTGTTAATTCTTATTAGCTGAAAGGGGCGTTTGTGAAGATTTTCTTTAACATAAAATCTGTAAAGTCAATATCAACCCCCAAATGAGGTAACACAACGGAGATGGAGACTTTGATGCACTGATGAAAATTCTTTGACACTCTCTGTAGACATTATGCACAAGATCACAAGTCATGTAGAGTTAACAAAGCATGTTCCATCAGCCAGCAGTCATCCTTCTGCTGGAGCTAACACCACAGACTTGACTTTAACCCACCTGCGTGTGAAGAGACGTACTGTTGTTTCCTCTTCTAGTATTACAAGTTACTAATGCTGAACAAACAAAGAATGTTGCTGTGGAGACATGGCCCAGGTGTTTGAATCTCTGGAAAATGATGCTCAAAAACTCATCTGAAATGACCAGCTATTGCCATGGATACCACCAAGGAGAGTAAAGCGGTCTTGGAGATCTCCAAGATTGGCATTTTAATTTTCTGTTCTCTTCTTCTCTCTTTCTCCAGCAATGACTGCACCAAGCAGGAGCTTTCTACACTAAGTGAGGTGAGACATGTCAAAGCTTCTTTTGTGTGTGAAAAAGAAGCCAGAAAATTAGCAGCACAGCAGAAAAATCCATGTACTATAAGTGGACTCACCATTTATCTCTGTGTCTTTGTCCTGTTGTCAGGCACAGACTGGTGAGGTCAACGGTTTGGGTCTGAAGCCGATCTCAAACCAGGATTTTATAACACACACCAATGGACATCTGCCACAGGTTAGTAACACATTATTGAAGAGATTAATGAGGCTGGTCTGTAACAGTAAGACTGCAAAAAATAAGAATGAGAAACAGCCCCCATTCCTCACCAGTTAGGCTCAATTCAAATAACCATTTCCATTTATCAACAACGCTCTTTTTTTCTTTCCTAGGTTGCCATTGAAATCCCAAACGTGAAGCGGGTGAAGATGAGGAGAGACTCCCAGTATCCCACCAAGAGGGATCACATGATCTGTAAATGCCTGTCGCTCAGCATCACCTACGCTGCCACCATCGGAGGACTCATCACCATCACCGGCACGTCAACCAACCTCATCTTTGCTGAGCAGTTTAACACGTAGGTTCACACACACAAGCACATGTTTGTACACACCTACAATACCAGTCAAAAGTTTTAACACACCTTCTCACTTAATGGTTTTTCTATATTTTCATGACTATTTACATTGTAGATTCTCACTGAAAGCATCAAAACTATGAATGAACACATATGGAAAATATAGCAAACAAAAAAGCGTGAAATAAGTCAAAACGTTTTATATTTTAGAATCTAAACTACATGAAGTTCTAATGGCTTAGCTGAGGATGCTTTTTGGCCTTTACAAGAGTCTCAAAATCTGGCTGTATGCATGATAAAGCAACTCTGAGGTCATGCTCAATGTTCAGTTTATTTCGGTATTTTGTTTTCAGCTGAACAAGAGCTGAGAAGCCACATTCACAGAGGTATGTGGTGCTGAATGGTAGGAGGATTTTTACAGCTCGACTAGCAATGGAGGGATACTCTCTCATCACATCGTTGTACCAGAACTGGGAAAGGCTTACCTCTGTGAATTTTTTTCTGAGAGTGCGGTCACATGATAGCTCCACCAGCTGACATTCATCGCTGCTAGGCAACGTGATGCTTTCCATGTTTATTCCAAACGGGTCGCGCACCCAGTCGTCCTCGGGTTGTTTATCGGGAAAGTAGTCGCTAAACCGCTCGAAAAGTTTATTCAGATGCGTGCTTTTGGACTCCTTTGTCTTCGATGTAGGAAAATCCATATTTAATGTACTCGCTGTCGTACTTGCGTTTAGCCCTGCTGCTGTTGCTATGAAAACATGCAGTTTCTTCTACAGTAATACGAGTGTCCTCACCGGTCGCTGCTGACACGACGACCCCCTGCGGGTGCGGAGGGGAACTACAATGACTCGCCACTAAATTGGATTATCTTTATTTTTATTTTTCTCTCTTTTTAGAAAAAGGCTCGCGACCCACCAAAAACGGCCCCGCGACCCACTTTTGGGTCGCGACTCACCAGTTGAGAAACACTGTTTTAGATTATTCAAAGTAGCAACCCTTTACTTTGATTACTGCTTTGCACCCTCTTGGCATTCTCTGGATGAGTTTCATGAGGTAGTCATCTGAAATGGTTTTCACTTCACAGGTAGTGTACATTAAATAAAAATTCACCATTCGCTGACAGTAAAATGAATACTAAAGTTACTTAAGGCGACCCAATAGCTGAGTGGTTAGTTTACACTCCACAATAATGCAAATGTCCTGAGCAGTGAGTCCCTGGTTTGATTTTTGGATGGAGACCATAAGCTGTGATTCCTTTATCTTCTTTTCTCAGTATTCTTCACTCGCTCTCCACTGTCACTGCATAATAAAGTACCCGAAAAGAAAACATGTTAAAGCAGCTTTACAAATTATTCTGATATAGCATTAGAAAGATTTTTGGTCTATTTGAGCTCAGGACGAATGCAGACACCTTCTAAAGCATATTTCCAGCTTGATTGATTTCTTGGCTGCTGTGTTGGCTGGACAGAAACGGTTTATGTTAACTCAGTGTCTGGGTGCCACCTGGGGTCTGAATTCAAACTAATCAGCCTCTACAGTCCTGGCAGAGCCGATTTCCTCCAGCCGCTGCTTTAAGCCCGGCAGAATGGCCTCCTTCATGTCGCAGCCTGTTGGGCAAAGGTCAGGTTTTGATTCTGTGTATATGTGAGTTTGTGTGTGAGGTAGTAGTTGTAATCCTAGTGTGATGTTAACAGGAACAACAATCAGGCAACCAGTGAATAAGAAAATCTCAAAAATGTACATTGAAGCTTGAATTTAAGTCCAATCGCGTGTGAAACTGGTGCACTTGAACGTCTTAGCATTATTTTAGCACAAAACTAGCCTGAGGTCACCTCCTTGAATTAGGGTAAATACTCCTGGTAAATAGGTTTGTGTGTACGTTTGTTCAGGTCAGTTGGTGCAAGTGTTTGTGTCCATGCTCGCACAACAAGAAAACAACTTGACTTTGCATGTCCTAACAAGCAGACAGTTGAGGTGACACATGAATACCAAGCATTGTGAGGAAACATAACTTCTGTTGTCCTTTTCCTGAAACCTTATCTTATTTATCAGTAATTATATGATTATGAATAAAGATACTTGCAGAAACTGTGCTTTAGCAGTTGGACAGTGAACAGGATGTCGTGTTTGATGGGTCATGGTAGCAAACAACAAATTCAGATTTGATAGTGACAATTTTAGCTGAATGCAAGCAGATTATTTTCTAATTTATCATCAAATAAATCTCGTGCAGGAAAGCAAGAGGCATTTATGTTGTCAACAGGATATTCTGAATTTAGTTGCTTTTGTTTAATAGCCCATGTGTTTTTGTGATGTGTGGGAAATCTCAGACACTTCAGAATAGCTTCATACTTGAATTTTATTCATTTTTCGTTTCCTACCAATGGATGGCATTTTTCATCCCAGTCTGAAATAGCTCAGAAACTTTTGACTTTCCCAAAATTTTATGGACATTCATGGTCCCCAGATGATCAAGTGTACAGACTTTGATGATCCCTGATTTTTACTGTAGTGCCCACATGAGGTTGGTGTTTTTTACTCCGCCAAGGTACATGGAGTAGGTTTGTCTGTCTGTCTGTCTGTCTGTCTGTCTGTCTGTCTGTCTGTCTGTCTGTCTGTCTGTCTGTCTGTCTGTCTGTCTGTCTGTCTGTCTGTCTGTCTGTCTGTCTGTCTGTCTGTTAGCAACATTACTCAACAACAGAGTAACGGATTTGGATGAAATTTTCAGGGAACGTCATAAATGACACAAGGACCAAGTGATTAGATTTTGGCAGTGATGCGACTTATAGTCTGGATCCACGGATTTGTTAAAGATTTCTGTATCATTGTCTGTTAGCGGCACGGCATCACTGTAACCATTCAGATTCAGATTCAGGAAACTTTATTTGTCCCCAGGGGGCAATTAAAACCATGACACAAAGTGAACACTACATCAGCTGCCTGCTCATGGTCACATGATTGCGATCCTACTACAAATCTACCGCTGCGGACTTATCGGGACTAATCCATCAGAAATCGTACAACGACTGAGCAGCCTTGGCAGAATACTGCACTCTCTAAGTGTCTTTCTTGTTACTAATACTTTACTAAAACAATTACTAATGCTTTTCATTATTTTTTTATCCATTAGTGAGAATGACTTTGGGGTTGTTAACAGTCAGGTTATTAATAAAAGGCCATGGATTTATAGTTATTTAATAAGGCATCAGCTAACTTTAGAAAGTGGTTTGCAAATATGCCTGTTAATTATCGATTAATAAAAGGTTTTAAAGGAGTTTATTAAATTTGTGGATGTAAACGGTAACACATTATATTGTTAGAGGTTAGATGTGTGATACATGGGGAGACTTAACAGTAGCTAGGGGGATTTTTTCACAACGTGACAACCCAGAAATTCTTTTTCCTTCAATCATTATTTACAAATCAACACATTTCACAACTGAATGTGCATTTTGCAACTGTGATGACAGAGGAGTTTCTTAAGAGAATCTAGGTGACCATCTATGGCTTCTGTCCCATCCTATACTTAAATAAACCAGGTCATTCTGTGATTATTCCTGTGGGTTTTACTGTCACAGTTCATCCCAGCGACACTCACACTGACTTCACCTGTTATCAGTGTGGACGGTCAGCTGTGCTAGATGGGACTGACAACAGCTGGCAATCACAGCAAACACACGACACAACACAGAGACAGGGTCAAGGTAGGCAGCTGACGGAGGTTAAATGCTATTTTTAACCCTGATATGGGTCTATTTTTAACAGTAGAAGTGCTGTCGGTGGTCATGAAGTTCAACCTTTAAAAAAAACTGTAAAAGCGACTGAAAAACTGGTCAGTGATAAACGTTCTGCTGCAGGGGTCCGACATGATCTTAACCAGAGATGTCTGACTTTATGATGCAGCAATTCAAATTTTGAAGAATGTAATTACTTCATAGAAATCAGTGTAATTACAAAGTTACTTAAGCAATTGAGAAGATACACTACCGTTCAAAAGTTTGGAGTCACCCAGACAATTTCCTGTTTTCCATTAAAACTCACTTTTATTCAAGTGATGTATGTACAGTTGTGTTCTAGTGATGGTTGCTGGAAATGTTCCTCTGTACCCCTATGTAAATATTCCATTAAAAATCACTAAAAATCGTTTCCAGCTAGAATAGTCATTTACCACATTAACAATGTCTAGACTGGATTTATCATTCATTTAATGTTATCTTCATTGAAAAGAAATCTGCTTTTCTTTCAAAAATAAGGACATTTCTAAGTGACCCCAAACTTTTGAACCGTAGTGTAAGAGTTGGGCTTCACACATAATTCCAGTCTCTCTGAAAACTTGGAAATAGAACAGGAAAAAGTCTGCTTCCAGCTGTTGCTATCAAATGATAACCAAGAAATCTGATTGGTCTGATTGGTCAGACATAATGGAGTGTTCCGGCCTTTCTCCACAGAGCCTAATAATATATGACACATTAACATCAAATAAATGTTGCTGTTAACAAATGATAGATGAGTTCTGTGCTAAAGTTACTGCTATTGTTCTTATAAACGGAGATCACACTGCAAAAACTCCAAATCTTACCAAGTCTATTTGTCTTATTTTTAGTCAAAATGTCTCATCCCACTTGATTTAAGATAAATTCACTTAACAAGTAACATTTCAGCAAGATGGAGGGACTTGTCTAAAGACAATGCATCTTAAATATCTTGTTAAGTCAAACAATCTTGAAATTATCTTGTTTTGAATTGTATTTTACAAGAAAACTCAAAATAAGTTTAACCCTCGTGTCGTCCTGTGGGTCAAAATTGACCCGCTTTAAAGTTTGAAAATGTGGAAAAAATATGTATTTTCATAGCGTAACTTCTGATGTCCACATTTTCAACATTTTTGGGAAGTCTTTGAACATTTTTTGGTGGGAAAAAAGAATCGTTAAAAAAGTTTCTTTAAGAACATTCACATACAATCAACCAAAATCCAGCGAAATTCGCTGGATTTTGGTTGATTTTTTTGTGAAAAAAATATTAGAAGTTTCACTGAAATATATGTAATCACTTTAGATATTTTTAGGATTTTTTGGAAGATTTTTACTCATTTTTTGAAAATATTTACAAGAACTTTCTTGCCAAATTTGAGGGATTTTTCAAAAAACACTTCTAAGGGAGACTTTTATGGAATTATTGGAATTTTCTTCCTGAAGGTTTTGCAAATGTTTAGAAATGTGGGGAATTTTTTTGTTGATTTTTCTGGATTTTTTTCAGACAAGAAAAGAATATTTTGTGGTGCCCGTAAATGAGGACAGCAAGAGGGTTAATACATGTCAAATTAGGAAGTTACATGAAAGCAAAAATTGAATTTTGAGTGAAAAACTGCTATTTTTTTTAGCATGTGTGGCTTATTTTAAGGTTCTTAAGCTTGACAATCCTGGTAAAATATAGCTTAAAATAGGTTTTCCCAGCTAATTTTAAGTTCTCATTATTCTAAATATCATATCTTATTTCAAGAAATCTTACCAAGCCATTTTTCACTTGTTCTATTGGCAGATTTTTTCACTTATTTCAAGGTAAAAGTTCTTGAAATAAGTTTTTTTCTCTTGTTTTGAGAGGGGTGTTTTTTCCAGTGCATGCATTGGATCAGTCCTCTTTTCACAACCATGTTGTCTTACATGTTCAGAGACAACAACATACAGAGCGACACATATCCTAAACTAACTCTGTGTCTCTCTTTCTGTGCCTTTCGATTTCAAGTCGTTATCCAGATGCGAAGGTGATCAACTTCGGCACATGGTTCATCTTCAGCTTCCCCATCGCCATCATCATGCTGGTCCTCACCTGGCTGTGGCTGCACTTCCTCTTCCTGGGCTGCAAGTGAGTAACGGTGTTGGTGTGAGTCGTCCAGATTGTGACCTACTGTGCTTCTAGTTGTTCTAGTGATGATCATGTCCAGGTGTGTGATTACAGCGATGCGTCTCCTACTTGTACACCTCTACATGTTATTATTATGGACTCATGGTAATCCCTGTGTCTGGATGTTGCTGCAGTGCTGTTCAGTGTCCTGTGGCTGCAGATGAGAAATAACAGAACGACTGTGTCACCGTATGGTTGATGTCGTTATTACTGTGTGTTCAGCTTCAGAGAAACATGTTCGCTGAGTAAGAAACGCAAAACCAGGAGAGAGATGCTTTCAGAGAGGAGGATCCATGAGGAATATGCAAAACTGGGACCCATCAGGTGTGTGTGGACTCCTTTTTCAAGCTTCCCTGACTGTTGCTGACAATTAATTGTCAATTACTGTGGATAGTTTGAGGTGATATAACAAAAATGTACAGCTTTAGGCAAGGATGGGTACCGAGCCCCAGTATTAAATGAGCCATGGTGTGAAATTTTTAAATTCCAAAAGATTGATAAGCTCTGATGTTAATCGTTCTGCTAACGGTACTGTAGAAAGTAAGAAGATCGCTGTGTTGCAAATTCAGTCTCATCACTATAAGACATGAGTCTGATGTGTGTGTGTCCATGCTGCACTTTTGCTTTCTAATTCCAAAACAGTGTTCTGTCTGTCAGAGTCTATAACTTCGTGTTGCGAGCCAGAGGGTCTGAAATTCAGAGCATCTTCTGATCTTCACTTTCAGAGCACAAAGCAGCAGGATTTAGTGAAGCTGCAGACAAAACTGTCTTTATTTTCACTGTTTATCTGCCTGAACATTGGTGTTAGTGGTAGAAGAAGTACAGTTTTCTTCACTGAGCTATTAAAAGCACAGTAAGAATGCTGTCAAAATCCTGCATTCATTTTATACTTAACAGTAAAAAGTGAAGCAGGTTTTATCAGCACAATGTACTGATAATAACTGAATATCTGTGCAATGTGGAGCTTTAAATTCTGACATAATGCTGGACAGTTTAATGAAACACGTTGCATCATGTTTTATTCTGTGAATAAAATCCTTGACACTGTCCACAGTACTCTGATCATCCCATCAACACATTAGTGTCTACATACATTTTTAATACGATCGAGAAAATTAAGTAATATTTATTCAGTTCTTAATTTGTTTCATTATTTTCTCTTTAGAAAACAAAACAAACCAACAAAAATAATCAAAAAGTACTGATAAGAATACCGTCAAACACCACACCGATAAGCAGTATCAGTGAAAGTAGTAGTACTAATAAAATCTTAACGATACCCATCCCTAGCTTTAGAGGATAGCTTACCATCTTCAGGTGTTTTTCAGCCTAACTGCAGTGGAAACTAGACTGAAAGTTTTACATACATGTGCATTTTTACATTTTGTTTATAAACACCAAAAATATCTAGCTGCATACACTTTTCACTGATTTACAGAACACTTATCTGAGAGCTTTTGTCTAATAAAATTCTAAATTTTCATGTGATTGTTTAGCCTGAGTAAAGGATGTGATCAGGTCGTGCAAGTTCAAGACCTGCGTGTACACAGTTTATGTATACATCTAACTGACACACTCAGATGTGATATTGTGGCACAATCATCCTGTAATCATTGCTGACGCATTACTGTGGTTTGCAGCTATCCAGAGGTGGTGACCGGTGTTTTCTTCATCCTGATGACTCTGCTGTGGTTCACCAGAGAGCCTGGTTTCGTGCCCGGTTGGACGTCTCTCTTTGAAAAGTTAGTACTTAAAATGTTGCGATACAGCCGTAGAAACTGAGAAGTGTCAGTGACTGGTGGCCTCACTGTCTGTAGCGCCGGTTTTCAGTAACTAATGCTGTCTGCACCATGTCGCACACACACTTTACACTGAACTTTATGGCATCTAAATAAACACGTTGTTTCAGATAAGTACACTACCATTCAAAAGTTTGGAGTCACTTAGAAATATCCTTATTTTTGAAAGAAAAGCATTTTTTTTCCAGGGAAGATAACATGACATGAATCAGAAATCCAGTGTAGACATTGTTAATGTGGTAAATGACTATTCTAGCTGGAAACAGCTGATTTTTAATGGAATATCTCCATAGAGGTACAGAGGAACATTTCCAGCAACCATCACTCCTGTGTTCTAATGCTACATTGTGTTAGCTAATGGTGTTGAAAGGCTAATTGATGATTAGAAAACCCTTGTGTAGTTATGTTAGCACATGGATAAAAGTGTGAGTTTTCATGAAATTACCTGGGTGACCTCAACCTTTTGAACTGTAATGTACATTTTTTGCATGTGTTTTACATCTGTTTTCCCTCTTAGGAAAGGCTACAGAACCGATGCAACAGTGTCTGTCCTTCTGGGCTTTCTGCTCTTCCTCATCCCTGCCAGGAGACCCTTCTCTTCCTCCTCCTCCTCCTCCTCCAGCTGTAGAAACTCAGGTCACAATCATGCACTCTTGGAGTTGGCAGTTGTATAACTTTTGGGGTATCTTGTCAGTAAAGTTGTTTAGCACTGCAGATCCAGCTTTGTTGCCATTCATAGATTTACTGTGACTGTCTGATCACATCTTCATAGAAGCTTTAATCAGCAACAGAAACCAAAAAATGACCTACAGCTGCTTTATTGTTTTAACGTTGGATTCATTTAACAACAGAGAAAAACCTAATAGTTGCATCTTTGTTTTTTTACTGACAAAATATAATGGCACAGTTTGTGACAAATAGATATGCTCCAAACTGTTGTTCTTTCCAGAGGTCCTTGTTTGCATCATCAGCCTCTAGAGGTTGATTTACTGCCTGAGAGGTTCACTGGGTCAGACATAAACAGTTCAACCTCAGACACCGATTTTCTACGGTTGTGTTGTGTTTTGAAAAGTACTTGGAAACTTGTATTTTACAGTTTCATGCTCCTCAGCACAATATGGTTTAGTACTGACTCTAACCTCAAAACACGAAAACCTGAAAGACCCCGACCATAACCCAGGCACACATATGTAGTTCAGACATGTACTTACTTTAATTCTTTGCTTAATGGGTTGTTTTTTGTAAATTTACAAACATTTTGAAGACATTTCTTTATCAGAACTCTACTTTTTGATTATTTTCTATTAATCAAATAGAATATAGTATTTAACCAGTACAATTATCTGGTATTAATCACTTGCATGGCCTGGATAGTTTTGAGTTTATACATTGTAAAAAAGCTTTAATGGAAAAAGATGCAAGCAACAACATATTATTTAGAGAATAAAGCCTTCAATAATGGATGAATGATAAATATATAGTTACTTGAGATCGTAATTTTCCTGTAATCAGTCCAATATTGGATTGTTGTGTTTTGGAAGTTAATAGGACATAATTATGAAATCCTCCACCTGCAAAATAAAGTCTTCCTAAAAAGTCTCTATCATACTTATGTACAATACACACAATTAAAATGGTAATAATGTTGTGAAAAATATCAAAATGTATAAAATTATTACAAATAGTTTTACAGTCAGGAATACGGTACCAGTTTAACTCTCTTGTGAATAGGAACCATAGATGTTCCTCCTATAATGGCATCTTTCTGTGGTTTCAAACCATCAGATGACGACTCAGAGTCGGACCCTCTGGCTCCTATGATCACCTGGAAGGACTTCCAGAGACTGATGCCGTGGGAGATCGTCATCCTGGTGGGAGGAGGCTATGCACTGGCGGCTGGCTGCAAGGTAATGGTTCTGGGTGTGTTCTTGTAATAGTGTACTGTACTGCCCTCTGATTTACCTGCTGTCTCTGGAAATATAACTGGATATAAACTAGTTTACACAAACAGTACAAAAAGGTGGGTTAAAGTGCACTGCTTAATTTACAGCCTTTTACTGTGCAAGCAGACGAACAGCACTAATAGACGAGGAAACTAACTCTATTTCATCAGTCACAACAGACAAAAACACAACATATATTCAACCTAAACCAGGGGTGTCAAACTCATTTTAGTTCAGGTTCCACATTCAGCCCAGTTTGACCTCCAGTGGGCTGGACCAGTAAAATCACACCATAATAACCTATGAAAAACCACAACTCCAAATTTTTCCTTTGTTTTAGTTCAAAAAAGTACATTCTGAAAATGTTCACATTTAAGGAATTAACTTTTTACCACCTGAAATTTCTGAAGAAAACTAAATTCAATTTTGTGCAATATTATGCCTCAGTTTATCATTTACATGTTACAACTTACAGATCACAGTGTCTATAAAGGCATAAACATTTAGTCACAGGTATCTGGAACTGAATGATATCGTATTTTACTTAAAAAAAGACAAAACAACTAAACAAGACAAAATATTACAAAAATGAGACACAAAATGACAAAAGGGAGAAACACAACGACGAAAAAATTAGATAACACGAAACAAAACAAGAGACAAAAAACTTACAAAAAAATCTACAAAAAATGGACAAACAACACAAATGAGACAAAAAAATGACAAAAGCATGAAACAAAATGACAAACATGATACACAAAATGATGAATAAAGCAAAACACAAAACGACAAAAACCAGAAACAAAACATCAAAAACACGAGACAAACGGCAAAAGTCAGACAAAAAAAACAACAAAAACAAGACAATATATTACAAAAATTAGACACAAAATGACAGAAGAACAATGAGCAATCTAGTGTTTTACTTTATGATCAAAACTTATGGTCATGAAATTATTTTAAATTTATAGTTTTACAAAAAAACTTTGAGGGCCGGATTGGACCCTCTGGAGGACCGGTTTTGGCCCGTGGGCCACATGTTTGACACCCCTGACTTAAACCATATATACAACTGTCGTGGATAACTGGTCTATTTCAAATGTATTGAATGATGGATACGTAGATGGAACTTGCCACAATCTGTTCCAAATCCCTAACACCATGTCAGGATTAAAGGAAAACAGATCTGTCTTGAAGTATCATAAATAATGGTGCAGTAAATAATTGGATTTAAACTCATATTCAATACATTATTGTGGTAAAGGCTAGAAAGTGTATATCTGCAGTATATCCCTGTAAAGTATAGTGAAACATGGACCACACTGGGTTAATAGGAATAGCATGTAGACATTAAGGTCAAAGTAGTGTAGATGTGATCGCAGCATGAACATTGGAGACTGACTGTAATGTCTAGGATGCTCATTCATGCTGTGTGTGTGCAGGTGTCGGGCCTGTCAGTGTGGATTGGCAGACAGCTGGAGCCCATGAGTGGTCTTCCTCCCTGGGCAGTCACCCTGCTGGCCTGCCTGCTGGTCTCAGCGGTCACCGAGTTTGCCTCGAACCCGGCAACTCTCACCGTATTCCTGCCCATCCTGTCAGCACTGGTACGACACACTCTCTTCACACACTTCATTTAAAACCTGGTCTTCGTTATTCAGGATGTGAGATATCAGATTAAAGGTGAGACAGAGTAGTAAAGATGAGACAGTCTATTGAGCCACATCACTATCCGTAATGTACGCAAATAAACTGAAGGCTAAGCTGAGTGTTTACTTGGGGCTTCTACACATTTTTATCTCCCTGCAATGTGGCAGACACTAAATAAGAGATAAAAGCACAAACTGTGTTGGCAAGTACTTGATTTCTAGCTACACCTTTTATGAATATTGTATAAAAGAGGAATGAATATCTCAGCTTTCATACCTTTTTGTGTGCCACATTTTGATTTTAGTGATCTTTACCAGGTGGTGCAAAAAGTTGCCAGTTACATAACTCAGGTTGAGAACAAAGGTTGAGACCTTATACTCTTATAAAAATATATAGCGTAAAACACAATGCTAATGTCTGGTGCAGCATAACACAATTCCATTTACAATTACCAGATACAGAGGTCAGGTTGTTTAGCACACTGACAAAACTAAGAAATACATTTCTGCAATAACTGCATCTTCAAGGATTAGATTGGCATTTTGACAAAATATGCCTCTTTGCTTTCTTGCTTAGAGATGTATGATACCACTCACATCAGCAGCTGTTAGCTCAGCACATGTACTACTGTTCAAAAGTATGGGGTCACTTAGAAATGCCCTTATTTTTGAAAGAAAAGCAGCTTTTTTCATTGAGGATAACATTAAATTAACCAGAAGTCCAGTCTAGACATTGTTAATGTGGTAAATGACTATTCTAGCTGGAAACAGCTGATTTTTAATGGAATATCTCCATAGAGGTACAGAGGAACATTTCCAGCAACCATCACTCCTGTGTTCTAATGCTACATTGTGTTAGCTAATGGTGTTGAAAGGCTCATTGATGATTAGAAAACCCTTGTGCAGTTATGTTAGCACATGGATAAAAGTGTGAGCTTTTGCAGAAAACATGAAATTGTCTGAGTGACCCCAAACTTTTGAACGGTCGAGTAGACTGAAACTGCACACATGAACAGCTCAGTGTTACTGCTTTACTCACATTACATAACTCCTCTTCACTTCCAATTTATTTTGGCTAATCTAAATAAGCAAAGACGTGGCGTGTGGAGGACTGCATTGGGACTAAGATCCTGTGGGTCGGAAATTCATTGGCATCAACTTTGATAAAACGTTTCCCATGCAGGTGACCTGTCATTCAAAGCAGCTATGGTCCGAATTAACTTAATACAATTTAAAGGGATGAGTTATATAAAAATTCAAACCTCGTAGTCAAGTTGTCATGAATGTTAAATTAGCTATAGAGACCAAAACCATTCTTTGTAGCAGCCTGTAAACATGTTTACTTTGACTATAAAGTTTGCCGTTTTAACAGTGGGGTCTATGGGATTGACTCACTTTTGCAGCCAGCATCAAGTGGCTGTTCAGGGACCTGCAGTTTTTGGCACTTCTGCATTGGCTTCATTTCCTACCTTTTTGCCATTCGAGAGACGTCTAACATCCAACTCTCACCAAGAAAGCAAACATGCATTTCCCAAAGTATGAAATAATTTCTTTAAAGAATTCACATTACCTTTAATCTTACTGTTAAAGGGCTGTGCAGCATTGGAGAATTTAGTCTAAAAAAGCACACCTGGCTAGATTTACATCAAATTAACAGAATTACTTTGACTTTGCTTGGGATGTTGGTTCATAATCCCATTCTGGTCACACAGAAACCAGCTCTGAAAAATGTCATGTCATGCATGTTGATAAAAAAGTAGAAAAACTAATGCAATCTGACCTCTTCTTCCTCCCTCTTGTCCCCCATTTTGTTCTTCATCTTATTCCTCCCTTTCTCTGTTGTCTGCTCTTCCTTTATTAACCTTTCCTCATTTCTCCTTCTCTTCACTGCTTCTTTCATTTTCTGTCTTGTCTTGGTGCTGCCTCCTCTTTCTGCCTTGTCCCCCCCCATATTATCTTTTTCATATTCTCTCTCTTTACTCCCTTATTTCATCACTCTTGCTATCTCTCCTCATGTCTTCTTTTTGTCTGTTTCCCTCTTTGTTCTCCTCCATCCAGTCAGAGACGCTGCACATCAA
Source organism: Amphiprion ocellaris (assembly GCF_022539595.1). Taxonomy (NCBI): domain Eukaryota; kingdom Metazoa; phylum Chordata; class Actinopteri; family Pomacentridae; genus Amphiprion; species Amphiprion ocellaris. The sequence goes on along the minus strand of NC_072786.1, from coordinate 23,176,405 downwards.
CCCCCTCCACACTTTGATCCCGTCCACCATGTGCGTGTCATTCGGGGTCATGCTTCCAGTGGGGAACCCCCCCAACGCCATCGTCTTTAGTTACGGCCACGTGCAGATCAGCGACATGGTACGACACTCATGCACTCACTCCATCTGCACCTGCAGCATCAAAAGGCTGAGAGTACTTTCATGTCACATGTTTTTTGTGTTATCATAAGTATGAAAATGTGTTTAATTTCTTCACTATTTGCAGAAAAAAAAATCCATCCATCCATCCATTATCTATACACCATTATACACCATTATTCATTAGGGTCGTGGGGGGCTGGAGTCTATCCCAGCTGACTTAGGGTGAAGGCAGGAGACACCCTGGACAGGTCACCAGTCTATCACAGGACTACACATAGAGACAAACAATCACACTCTCATTCACAGCTACAGACAATTTAGAATCACCAATTAACCTCAGCATGTTTTTGGACTGTGGGAGGAAGCTGGAGAACCTGGAGAAAACCCACACATGTACAGGGAGAACATGCAAACTCCATGCAGAAAGATCTCAGGCCCAGACTGGGACGCAAACCAGGGAACTTCTGTTAGCTGCAAGGCAAAAGTACTAACCACTGATCCACTGTGCAGCCAAACAATATAATGATGCTATTTATTATTTTGGCCATCTAGCTCTTCATAACTCTGCCAAGGAGGCGGAGTCTTGGCAAAGTTATGTCATGGTCGGCGTACGTTTGTCTGTTTGTTCGCAAAATTACTCAAAAACAGATCTGGATGAAATTTTCAGAGAAGGTCATAAATGACAAAAGGACCAAGTGATCAGATTTTGGCAGTGATGCAGCTTATAGTCTGGATCCATGGATTTGTTAAAGATTTCTGTATCATTGTGAGATAGCAGCATGGCGTCACTGTAACCATGACAACAAGTGAACACTGCATCAGCTGCCTGCTGATGATCACATGATTGTGATCCTACTACAAATCCTCCACTGTGGATTTATCAGGACTTATCCATCGGAAATCATACAAGGAACAACTGATTAAATTATGGGGGTGTTTCTGAGTCTCATCAATTCCTGCCGCCTGCTACACATTTAGGTCACGTGATTCAGTATCCGTAAATAACATGTACATGCATAACACACACCTGTGCTCAGCGCAAGGTCATTTTGTTTGTGGGTACATCTACAGGATGGGCCATAAGTTTCCATACATAGGAAAAACAAGCATTTTATGTTGGACAGCTGCTTTTATTTATATAATATGCTGTCTGTAATTACCATTGTTTCAAAAACACATATTAATATGTGTTTTCCACTGTTGATGAACTTCCATTAGCACAGTTGAAGTTCTGCTTGTAATGGTGTTGGTGATACGTTCCTTCAGATGATTTATGTCTCGTATCTTCACCTGATACACCATGGCCTTCAACTGCCCCCAAAGATGGCACCAAATGAATCTTCTAGGGTATCTAAAACATAAAAAATATACATTCTACATTTTCCTATGTATGGAAACTTATGACCCACCCTGTATATTAAATGGTCACATTCTTTTGTGCTGTAATTTCAAGTTTTTTCAAGATTTCAGCTGAAATGATACAACAACTGAGCAGCCTTGGCATAGTACTGCACTCTCTGAGTCTTTTCTTCTTTATATATGCATTCATTTCCAGATCTTTTTTCTCCTCCTCATCTCCAGGTGAAAGCAGGTTTCGGGGTGAACCTGATTGGTGTGGCAGTGGTGATGTTGGCCATCACCACATGGGGGGTTCCCCTCTTCAATCTGACTGAGTTTCCCGCCTGGGCAATGGCCAGGAACGTCACCGGGAGCTTATAACCACCGACGGGCTGTGGGCCAGTGGCAAGAAGAGAAATGAATTACTGAGAGACAGAAGGAGAGAAAGAGATTGGGCAAAGATTTCTGTGTGGAAAGACAATAAGAAAATGACATATGGTGTGTCAAGAGGATGGTTTTGCTCAGAGGCAGACTGATTAAACTGGCCTTACAGGAGGAGGATGGATGGGGGAAAGGAGCAGAAGAGGTGAAGGAAGAACTGTAATCTGTTGCATTAAAAAAGATTATATTTGTATTGGCCATATAGGGGTGTTATGAGGAACGCCTTATTTAAAGTGATCTCTGGGGGAAACTCAAACACCCAGCAGAAACTTTTTTTTTTTTACTTCTGTTATTGCAATTTGACAGAAATCCTACTTTCAGCCAATCATTAATAACCACAGACATGTTTGTGGTTATCAAAAACTGATGTTCTGTTTTCTGATTTATAATAGAAACAATGATAAGTTGTGTTTTTATGTCTGGAAAGTATTTTCAGAGCCACGTCATGCCTTCTTCTGTGGATTACTTGATGTTTAGATAGAAATAAGCTGCATGGCCACTGTAGACGAGCCTCTTTTTAATGCATGCTTGCTGAACTTAACCTCTGCTGCACTTAAATGTATTGTTAACTGGATCACATACATTTCAACAGGGCTTGTACATTTGGAGTTTTTGTCTTCAGTTACACTGCGGTGTAAAAATAAGATCTGACTACTGTATTCAAGCACGATAAAAGCATGAAAAGAGGTGTCTACTACGGCTGCTGGTGTACTGTATACATAGAGGTACTGTACTTATTATGAAGCCTTTTACATGTACTCAGTATCTCTGCATAAGAGGCTGTATGCCTTTCTATAGAGAGAGATAAAATCCTATACACTGTTTATGTATGTTCTTAGCTGCTACTGATACTGTGTTGAAAATCTTGGCTCTCTTCATATCTGACTGATGTCTTTACCAAAGTTTCTGAAGCTGATTTTGTGCCCTGGTATGCTGTGGACATTTGATTGTTGTCGGTACAATTAAAGCACCTAGCAGTGCCTTTACCATGTTGGTGCCTGTCATAAACAGTTTGCCTCCTCTGGGTCACCCTAACAGTCTTACTACCTTGCTGTGATCTCAGAGCAGTGCAGGGCCAGAGATCTCTACCTTCCTCCCTAAATCATGGAAAGCAATGGTGTAGTAGTTTTTTAATGTCCTGTTTGTCAACTATGTCCAATGTACTGTATTTACAGTATAGATTAGTCCTGAATTGGCTGACTAACCACATCATCAGGTATTTTATTCTACATTTATTTCTGATCTTTCCTTGTAGCTTTTCATTATTTTTCAGCCTGGAATCTTGCAGACAGACTCCTGCCTTTGTTCTGTATGTTCTGCAGGGTGCTTTGGACAAACAAGGCCCCTATCTGAGCTGCATTTAAAGGTGAAGCAAGTATTTCTAAACAGTACACCTTTTGTCAAATTAAGTGACATCTGTCTTAAACCACAGACTGTCTATAAAAGTTAGGTGCAGTTGTTGGGTCAGAAAGGTGAAGCCAGTGGGAACAACATTTAAACCTGCATTTTTTCTATCGGCCAACAGGGGGCGACTCCTCCGGTTGTAAAAAGAAGTGACTGTACAGAAGTCTATGAGGAAATGCCCCGACTTCTCACTTGATTTGAAACGTCAGTAAAGCTTTTTTTGTTGCGTTTATGGTCTTTACTGTTAGCTTCTAGACTTTTTCCAATACAGCATGACTTTCATCTTATAGTGTTGTTCTATTTAGAGTAAAATAGACCGTAAAGAAGGATATATTTTGTGATTGACAGCTTGGTACTATATGGGTGTGTGTTCTTGGGCTCTCCATCTGATCCACCCCTTGTTTGTTACATCTCATTTCAAAAGACAGTAACCTGAGACGTCTCAACAGTCGTTCACAAACCAGTGGGTGATGTCTCAGTAGCTACAGCCATCTTTTATATAGTCTGTGTCTACAACCTGTATGTTAGATGCTGCTTTTTGTCATATTGAATACATTTTAAAACATCAAAACTAGATGAAGTTAAAAAAGGACTTTTTTACGTTAAGTTCTGTCTTGGTCCTGCTGGTAGAAAACTACAGTAAATGTTTTTTTTTAAATGAAGTTTTCACTTTTGCCTGTAAAGCAACAGGACAACTGTATCTGGTCTTCACTTGGAGGATTCTCCTGGCATGTGAATACAGAATGAAATACAGTAGAGTTTTGAATGAGGCATTGAAAGCATCGAAGGATATGAGTGAGTACAGGGTTGTATGATGCAGAAATCTGTTCAATCAGCTGTCAAATCACAATAACTGTTTGGTGGTGAAAAGGTTTGCACAAAACACTGTACTGTGCAGAACTGTTAAAGATATGCTTTATATTTTTACACAAATTTTAAAAATAATTTGTGACATTTTTTATATCACTACATTATAAGTATAGGCGTTTAGCGTAGGTTGAATCAGAGGCCTGCGTTTTTCTTGTGTAATTTATTCACTTCTACTGAAGGTTTCATACATGTCAATGTTGTGTTGCAGCAGTGACCTTTGACCCAGGGGCCACACTCCTCTGTAAATACATACAGGTTTGTAATATATGCATAATGTGCCTTTGCCTGTTTCAAATGAGCTGTACCATTGTTAAATTATGTGTTTTACTTTGATAATGCATTCATATCCAACTACAGCAAACTAGAGTTAGGATGGCACGTTATATATGTACAACAATAAAACAACTAAAACCGCTCAGTTGATTTCATTTATTCACAAACAACACAAGTCAGTCACACTTGTCTGATTTTGCCATGAGGCACTGTTGTGGAATTATAAGGGGCCTGCAATCAGTAAAAACCGGCATTTATTTGTAAATCACAATTGTATCATTACTGATGGCTTTGAACTCATAAAAATGTCATTAACCCCGAACATCAGCAGTATTTCAATAAAGAGAATCACAGAAAAAGCATCTTGGACAGTGTTAGGAGAAGTGACTCTTAAGTCAAAGACACACCCAGCATGTGAGAGACTGCAGAACCCCAGTGTAATTAGGTATTTCACAGGTAACAATTGTAAAATTTGTCCACAATGACATGATAAGTTATGTTTATGTGAAATCCAACAGTACTCATTAAGTGCACATTACACTGGCTGGGTTGGATGACATGAGCTGATGTCACTTCATTGCATTCTGAAGATGGAAGCTCGTACAGTTCCCTGGTGCTGTCATTTGGATTTCCTAAAGCAGCGTTTTTCTCTACAAATAAATAACGATAAAGGTGAAGGAAAGGTACTCTGTCCACAATGAAGTTGAAAACTCCTTTCCAAGTCCTGTATCTCTGCCCCAAGTTTGAACATGACAAAAAGTCATGCATCTTGCAAGTTTTGATGGTTGTGTAGTGGTTAGGACGCCTCCTGGGGGCCTTCAGCTGGTTTAAAGCCTTCTTTCTGCATTTTCTCCTTGTATTTCAAGAAATCTCTTCTCTTGGTGAAATATTTCACCTGTCAGGGAAGAAGGGGAAGATCGACAAGAGGTTAAAGATTTAAAAGTAGATCTACAATTAATTTAAAAAAAAAAAAAAAAAAAAAAAAAAAAAAAAAAACTTTTAGAAATGGAGTATTTTACCCATTGTGCAGGACAGTTTGCCTCAAATTCACTTTGGAACTTCTGGCAGGATGCAGCTCTGTCATCATTGTCATCTAAACATTTCCAGAGCAGGTCCCTGGCGTCCCAGCAGGCCTTTCTCTCTGCTGAGTTTGGAGCTGTCATTGCTGCTGGACTCTGGGAGGGAATTCACAAGGAAAAAGGAAAGATTATTTAGAGCAGAACCTGCCACAGCTGCTACTAAAAGATGTATAAACAGTTAAAAACACAGTTATTGTACATCAAAATACACTAACGACAGACCAGTATCTTGGCATTTTAGCTTACAATTTAAAAAAAAATGTAAAGCACATTGAGTTGCCTTTGCGTATGAAATGTGCTATACAAATACATCTGACTTGCCTTACAATAGCTTTCAACCATCACTATAACCAGGTAAGCTGATAGTAGTTGTCAGTTGGAGCCATCTGAGCTGTTACTCACCGAATGAAACCTTAAAACCTCCCGGAGGACTTGTTCGTTCCGACCACCGCTTCTTTCTTGCTGCTGTCACTCCATAAAAGCCCCCAAAATTACCCGAATGCTGTTACGACTCAATAACCACCAGACTTTTATAACGTGTTTGGTTTCTGACTAAAGTGAAGGACGCGAGCAGCACCACTTCCGTGTCGCATGATGATGACGTAGCGGCGTGATTAGCCAAATGGACCAGGTGATGGCGCAGTTGGAAAACAAAAGAAGAGAGAAACATTTTTTAAAGTTTGACTTGTAAATTCTAAAGAAATACACAACTCAGTTAACTTAATGTTACTATTATTGATACGGCAAACACGACAAATGATATTTTTGAATGTCGTATGTAACTTGTGTGGCAGGTTTCGTCATAAATCCTGCTGAGGAAGCAACAGGTGAGACTGATTTGTTAGCTTACGTTGCAGCGTTCTTAGCTTAATGGGTTTTATTTTCAATGAAAACATGTCTCTTTCGCTTCCTGTGAACCATACATGCAACCTAGCATTTTAGCCAAAACACTGCCACATCCCAGCTGTGTTATATATTGTTGTTTTTTTGTGGTTGAAATGACTTAATATTCAATAAAGGAGAAATAAACTTTCAAATGACAGTATAGTATATAAGAACACTGAGTTTTACAGTGTTGCTTGCTGTCACTTATACTTTACTATTTTTTAATTTTTAAACTCAGAGACTAAAGGATAACTAAAAACAAACAAAAAAAGACAGAGTATTAATGAAAATGCTGTTCGTTGCAACATCCAGTCAACAACAGAAGTGAGCAATCTTACTTAAAAGTCAAATCATTCCAGACTGAGTCGCCTCTCAATTGCTACATTACTTCTAAGTTGACAAGTGGACTGTCTCTTCTTGTAAACAATCAAAACAAAGTATTTAAAAAGACTACATGAGACATTTTCTCTGCAGTAAAAGTAAATACATCTATGACCACTGACCCCTAAGTTAGAAAACCTGTGATCATTGAAAGCACACTGAGTACACCTGGTGTTTTCCATATTGTATATGGAATATCAATCAATCAATCAATCAATCAATCAATCAATCAATCTATCTATCTATCTATCTATCTATCTATCTATCTATCTATCTATCTATCTATCTATCTATCTATCTATCTATCTATCTATCTATCTATCTATCTATCTATCTATCTATCTATATAGCCTAACTGCATGCATATTATAATGAAATGAACTATGAATGTTTCTCAGTTTTGGACCTAGTTTTTACATATGTGCAGATGTGTTTGTTTTTGTATTTATCAGTCCAATGGCGAGCTTGTTGGATCGGAATTTCAGTCATAATGTGCACCAACTAGTGTATGTTCTGGCTGACAATAAAGTGGCTATTCTATTCTATTCTATTCTATTCTATTCTATTCTATTCTATTCTATTCTATTCTATTCTATTCTATTCTATTCTATTCTACATGTATATATTTGAATTGTTATTTCAAATATTTATTTATTTTTTTTGGCGAGCTTTTGCATCAAAATTTCATTCCTAATGTGCACCAGCTAGTGTATGTTCTGTTTGACAATAAAGTAGCTGTTCTATTCTTCTATTCTATAAGATATTTCTATCTGCATGTCAGAATTATGGCTCTGCATTGAAAATAATTTATGCTGGAACTGAAAAATGCAATTGTAACTCTTGACAAAGATGGAAAAGGACACAACGATCTGTGACCAACAAAAAAATCAGTGGAAACAGCAGTAAATAAGAGACACAGAACAAGCCACAGTACCTCTAATCAGAGCCACAGTGGCTGCCCTCTTAAAATGACACCACAGACAGTGTGCAGTCTGCACAGTCTCGCTCTGAAAAACACATGGGTAAATGCTTCAGACTTCATGCAGGGGTTATCACTGAAAACTAGAGCTGCCGCTATAGTTCAGACTCTGAGAGGGACAGTTCATAATATCAGCCTTCATGGACAGCACCTTACTTGCTGTCAGTACAAACTGCAAGATTTTAAAGTTGCTATTTGAAATACATTAGTTTTTAGTTTTGTATGAGAGGAAATATGTACTATTTACGCAATGCAGTTACTAAAAGGTGACACAGTTGTGAAACATTTGTCATTTTAGTGATATTGCACATGAGATATACTGACTTCTGTTGTACACTGTATTTTGGAGTCATTTAGAGTGAATTAAACCGTGTGTTGTACATGAGGCTGGGATTTACAATTGGTGTCATTATAGGGAGCATTTGAAAAAACAAGACATCACTGTCCTCACTGACTGAGCAGTGGGGTATTTTGCAGAATTACTCTGACCCTCAGTGACCCATTTGTGCTGGATTAGTGCAATTAAGTAGATGTCCTCTTATCAAAATGAGAGATTCACATATGAAAAAAATAACACAGAATTACACTGTTAGAGAAAATGAATACATAGCAGTTAGATTTTCATCACCAATATCCCATTTGTTGTGACTTGAATATACTTTTTGCTTCTTTTCCCATAGATTCTGCAGTAGCTTAACTCAAGGCTAAAAGTTAGACTTATGTTTGTGTCTATAAGTATTAATTTATTCATCCATTCAAATTAACCTGGAAAAACGTACTGTTTTTTCACTACTGGATGCCTTATCCACAGCACAACACAAAAAAGTGCTACAAGATTGTACAATTAAGTTGTGTGTGTGTGTGTGTGTGTGTGTGTGTGTGTGTGTGTGTGTGTGTGTGTGTGTGTGTGTGTGTGTGTGTGTGTGTGTGTGTGTGTGTGTGTGGCTGGGCAGTGTGTGTGGCTGGGCAGTGTGTAAGGGCAGAATGAAAATGTGTGTTGTTGATTAACTCTCTCCCTCTTTCCTCAGCCAGTGACGGAGAATAGCCCCACTGGTTGCCATGGCGCCCAGCAGCAATCTATCTCGCTTCATGTGCTCCTGCAGGCTGAAGGGAATAGAAAACACAAGCACCCTAATGCAGGGCTGAGGTGCTCACCCTCTTCTTAGGAAAAGTAAGTGTTTGTTGCCCCATGTGTGTGCGACTTGAGAGTGTCTCTCAAGCTACTTCAGAGACAGAACTTCATTCACTATTTATGTCACACACCATTTCCTAACCTCACTTCAAGTTTGTTTTCCCCACTGTCAATGAGTGTTTTCATTTTAGGCTGCTCCAGCGTGATTTAAGACCAAAGATTGCAGAAAAAACACAACATTTCTAAAAAATAACTTGATTTATCAATATTTTCTGTCCGCACCGGCTCTCGGGTGCATTCAAGAACAAAGGAAAAGAAGGAAAGGTTGTAGTGTTCAGAAAGTTTTAAAGTTTCTAAAACTGTCAACTGCAGTGTGACTGCACCACTGTACCGCCACAGTTTTAGTCGATTGAGTTAGTCAGTTGTGTATTTGTTGATAGAGATAAAAGATGCATTTTAAGCTTTAGTTGAAACACAGTCAGCCCAGCTATACTGTACTCATATCTACCAGGATGCACATTATACCAGTGTTGGAGCATTTGTTTGGTTTTGAAGCTTAAAGAAAACGTCAAAACCAAAAAGAGATGTTTGTTTCATATGACAGGAATTATGTGCATTTACAGGGATGTTGATTCTGCCAGGTAGTTGAAACACCTCATGGTAAACATGCAATATGTGGAGACAAGAAGTGGGTGGTTGTCAGCTTATGTAGCTGCTGTGCAAATGTAGTTCAGCTTAAAAAATGCATTAAGCTCTGAGGCAAGCGGTAAAGTTTTGTGGTTGTGTTGTACATCTCTGATGAAGAATGAGTGTCTCCCTCATGTAATGTGTGAGTCACAAATTTTCATCCTCTTGTCAGTTAGCTGTGCACTTAGAGTAACTTATATTTTCTAAAGGGAGGCAAAAACACATTGCTGTTTAATCACTATGTGACGTCTGATTAAAAAACACCACTATAAGAAGCAATGGCCAACAAATACGGAGACCAAACAGAAAAACAGATACTGATGTTTATTCAATTGCATTTATGTAAGGTACAGCTGGATGTTTATCGGCAGCATTAATTACAATGAAAGCCTGCTATTTAATATGATTGTGTCCTCAATAGAAACGTGACGTATGACTGCGACCTGCAGAGCGGTTATTAATCACACCTCATCCTAGCCAAACTCTGGGAAATGTCTTCAACCAGCCACTCTGTTTTACACACATGTTCAGGATGACATGTTAACAGTTAAACCACACTCTCAGTGAACTTTTGACCCCTAAAAATAATACTTTCTGTAAAACCAGGGACTCTGAATGAAATACTCGTCTCCTGTCCTTGCTGTCATTTTCAGAGGAGTTAGTGGCGGATTAGCTTATGTGCTATTAAGAAAAACTACCAGGATATTATGAGATGTGTAGAATTTTTAAAAGGGAAATATATACCTTCAAACAATCAGAAAAGAAGTATAGAAGGAAGATTTTTCCTTGTCAGTTAATATTCAGTTTGTTTTATATTTCCAGCATCCATTCACAGCTTATTCTGTTGAGTGCTTTGGCTTTGCTTGACAGTGGAGTCATTTTTATTTACATTTATATATTCAACGTTCAGTAGGTGTCATCAGTGGGATTTGAAGCTTAATCCTGGCAGTTTTAGTGGATCATCCATCTGGGTAATGCAGGCTCTCACCACCACATAGCTTTAATACATTGCTAGTTTAGATGTTGTGTGAGAGAGACTCTGAAAGCTCTCAAAAGTTATTTTCTCATTCTGTTTAAACTCTTATTTTCAGTTTTTTAAAGCAATGCAGTGAGGTAGCTGATCCACAGTGTCATTGTGAAGCTATTAAAAGCACTAAAGCATTTCCTCTTCCTCCCACTGCAATGTTGTCAGCAGCAGCCATGTAAGCTGGCATCAGATTATTTGTGGAGAGGACTAGAAATGTGAAGAGGGACGGTTAGATTGCAGCGGTATGATAAATTATCCATTCAGCGTTGTCACGACTAATGTCACTAATGGAAAAAACAGATACTTTAGTGAGGGAAATACTTTATAATTTTGAAATGAGCCTCTCCTGTATGAGCACCTGTGCCACTGCAGTGGTCATGAGCTCGCTGTCACCTGTCAATCAGTGTCACTTCAGACAGGATGTCAGGAGAAGGATGACAGTGTTTGACACATGACAGTTACGTTTTAAGGGATTGTTTGGTTCCTTTGAAGTGGTGTTGTGTAGAAAAATCTTCCAGTAGTCCATGTATTTCCTGCAGTAGATGATAGTTTGTATGCCTTAGTTTGGAGAAAGGAATGGAGGACCATCACAGGAGCTAAACAATGAAGTCCTGTTGATGAGGTCAACAGCAACATGGATTTTAGTCACCTAAAAAAAAGGCCCCTTAAAAATGCAGTATCATTTTAAGTGTACACTTTATTTGGAATATTCTCACCACTTTACCTTGCTGTCAGACACCCTTTTCAATGAAAAACTGAAGCAGTTACATCTCAGAATGCATGTGTTGATGGTCTACCACTGAGTGACTTTTATGTTTTAACACATTAGTTATTTACAGTAACACAAACAACCTGACCGAGGCAGTATTATACCAATGTGCTGTGAGGTAAAATTACTGTTTTTGTCAATGGATTTTGGTGGCTTTAAAGAAAGTGATACAGCAACTTCCATTCATTGTCAAAAAGGGTCGTCTGTCTGACAGCAAAATAAAACTAGGAAAGTACTCTAAGTATAGCATACATTTAAAGCTAGTGTAGGCAGTATTTTTGGCATCATTGGACAAAAATTACAATCTAACCTTTCAACATATTGTAATTTTAATAAGTCTGAGAGGAAACTACACTTCTGCTCCTGCCCTTGGCTTTGTTTGTCAGGGTTTAAAAAAATGTAGCCTGTGGTGGGAGACTTTAGCCAACTGCAGATCTTCTCACACAGAGCAGGTGAGATGGCACCAATTGTAATGACGCCCACTGTGTGAAAAGGATGTGAGTTGGACAGAGGACTTTTGCTTGGGAGAGTGGGGTTTGAATCCCAGGTGAAGCCACAAATGAATGCTGACTATCTGCGTCTGAAGGGCTGGTTTGTGTGGCCAGAGTGGCTTAGAATAGGGAGGAGAGAGGAAGCAGAATTCTTTGTTTTTCTTTCCTTTTTCAGTTTTCTGCCTACTGCAACTTTAAACTGATATTGATTTATTGATTTTTTCATTCAGGTGGGGCCCTTTTTTAGGTGGCAAAATACATTTTGCTGTTGACTGCAACCACAGCAGTTTATTGCTTCTCTTCTGTGCTGGTACCCCTGTTTGCTTCTCTGTGGCTGTCGTCTACCGTAAGTAATACACTGACTACTAATAAGTACCTCATACAACCCCACTTCAAAGAAACTAAATTATCCCTTAAAGGTCTGATAAAGTTGCAAGGGAATTGTTGGGCATAGTACATAATACAGTTTCACTAATTTCCTGTGACAAGAATAACATTGCTAACATTATGTGCATGTAACTAGTCTATCAGTCAGCCTGATTAATTGGCATTTTTTTAGATTACAAATGAAAAACATCTTATAGTTTCCCTTAGTGATGTTCATCTCACTGTAACTTCCTTATTTTTGTTTGTTGTGCTCATGACAGGTCTTTGTTTGCCGTTGATAGAGCTGCTTTCTGACCATCTTGTAGTTCTCTACTTTTAAGTAGCACGAATGACCAACAAAACATAAAAAGTGATTGTGTGCTTTCTCAACGCTCAAACATCAGTGTAACAAAAGACGACAGAACACCAGTATAGTCCATGAAGTGTCCTTGTTAATAATTTCCCACTGTCATTTTGTCCCTCTGCCTTGCTTTTATTCCTGATGACTCAGAGAAACTGTCATGTGAAGTCTTTCCTCAGATTCACCAGAGAAAGGTTAATGAGGTGATAATGTTAATGTCACTTTGTGCGACTGGAAATGATCTACGCATCTTGACCTGTGTTCAGTTATTCCATTTATGAGTTGAAGATGGCTGCTTCTCCCCAAAAAGATTATAAGAAATTAAGAAGTCGATAATATGAGAAATTGTGGTTCAAGTGTGATTAATGTGTAAACAGCCCTGCTTCCACACATGATGAGTAGAGATTTGAGTGCGAGATGAGTCATATGATGTTAAGATCTGTTGTGGAACCTTTAGTATACCAGGAAGGTAAATGTCACATCACAGTCAGACACCTTTCCATACTCAGACTGTTAAAAGGCCAAATGCACACCTTAAGGCACACACTCCAGCTCACTTTCAGTTTCACTCTCTGATACATGTTTCTACACACAGATGCTCTCACTGTTTTCTGAAACTGGTTGATGCTGATGATGAATGACAACCATGACATTACTGTCCTGTTTATAACATTTCAGAGTCTGGCTTCTCACATTTCTTGGTCTTTTCACTTTTTTGAACGACAGATGATTTTATCGGTTCGCTGGACTTAGAAGAATAGGAGTTTATTGATTATGAAATAGAGCAGATATCCCCAAAAGAACCTTTTTTCTCTCCAATCTGCCACATTGGCCAACCTGCCTGTTAATTGCTGAAAACACAGGCACTGATTCCCAAACACACATGTTCAGCACTAACAACACATGGCGCCACATTTCTCCATGTAGGTATCGACCACCAATAACATCTCTCTCTCTCTCTCTCTCTCTCTCTCTCGCTCTCTCTCTCTCTCTCTCTCTCGCTCTCGCTCTCGAACACACACATTTGCACACACATCGACCAGTATTTGTCAGCCCAATGGTGTCCAGGATACTGACCTCCAGTTGCCACCCCTGGAAGTCAATATCGCTGTCAACTCGGAAATGGCATCCACTGCCATGGCAACAGGGGACACACACCACACACACATGTATGCACATAATCAAGCTATAAGGTAGAAATAGTCAAAGAGAAAGGGCTGTGCAGTTGCAACGATTTTGTCACATCTTCAGAAACTTTGCAAGGGATAACTTCTTTTGAACTGTTAGAATGAAATAGTTTAAGAACACACACTTGATTTTGAAAAGTTTCCTCCAAACAGCTTAGTAGTGTATCTTGTTTTATCATTTTGAGTGTTCTTGTGTATCCTTCTAATTTTTTGCCCTGTCAGCAGTGAGGTCAGCTGATCAAGGCAATCCGTCCATCTTTCTAATTAACCCTCAAATCCAGAGCAAAATAATCTGACAACTACTGTTTAATTGCCAGGTAATTTGCTCTTCATAGTCTCCAGAGGAGAAACCAGACATACAAAATAGGAACAGCACTGGTGCCAATAGTGCAGCTGAGATAGCATTATGGCGCTTTTTACAAGTGTAACTTTTTTTGTTTTTAACTCACTATAACATTTTCTCAAACAATGTGTAGTTTAGAAACTGGTCAGCCACAAATTAAAACCTTCTGTCTAATACAGTGCAGCTTGCTTCATGTTGGGAGCTGGAACTGGGAGCTTAGGGTCCTGGGGTGTTTAGCACTGAGACATTATAAGATCGTTTAGGTTGCATGGTGGGCCCTTTGTGAATCCGAATTGTTCCAACCTGTAGCTTCTCAGTTAGACTGAGATCTTGGGAGTTTGGAGGCTGGGTCAACACCTTGAACTCTGTTGTGTTCCTTGAGCTGTTCCTGAGCAGTTTTTGTGTTGCGACAGGGTGTGTTGTCCTGCTGGCTGAGTCCACTGTAGTTCTGGTCTGGTGTTGCCATGGACCAGGACCCAGAACATTGCATTGTAATGAGATGATCAGTGTAATGCTGTGGTTCAAAATACGACTCTTAGACCCCACAGTAACACGTGTAACATCAAAAACGATGGACTGAAGCTAGAGTGCATCTTTTCTCAAAGCTCCATTAAAATCAAATCTTAGGCATGTAAAGACCCCTGAGAGCATGGCCAAATACCTACAGCTAACCTAAATGAACTCCTGTTAGGTTATTGACATTTTTTCATTCACAGCGTGAATGCACAATCTGAGGGAGGAAAGAGAGTGCAAACACGTAATCCATAATCCATAGCTGCCTGTGTGCACTGAAAACGCAACCAGCTTTCAACAGTAACATGATCTGAAAAAGCTCAGGATGTTTTGCAGGAGGCGACAGCGCACTGTGATCGTTCAGCACACTGCTTGTCAGGGCAGATAGTAACTCCGTGTGTGTGAACACGTATGTCAGGTTATGATGATTGGTTTTGGTTTTCCTGTTTTTTTTACACTCCAACTTCAGCTCCTAAAAGCAGTGTATGTGTGGGAAAGTGTGTCTGTCTCTGTGTGTCTGTTTGTCAAGAAGAGCCCATTTTTTCCCCAGCAGCTTTTATTTTTGTGTCCTCTATTTCCTCTATTTTTGTCTGCAGTTGCACAGACCGATGCTACAATCAACGTGCTATTCCACAAGCCACACTCTCTCACAATCATACACACACATACAGGCTTATGTCCCAGAAGCACGGAGGCAGAGAGGATATTGTAACAAGCATCCGAAAAAATGTTGGTCCAACAAGTGAGACAAGGCTCCCGCCTGAATTAAACGGGATTATCTCTCTTAATTTATGCTAATTAATGCACACCGCCTAACTGGAGCTGCACGTTATTGTGTGACTGAAGCCTATCTTCCACACACTCGCACTCACAAACATTGACAAGGCCCCACAACTGTGTGTTTTTGCACCATTGAAGCCTGTTGCTTGTGGAACTACGCTCATTCTTTCTCACAAGACACACACATGCACGGGCACACTCAGTCCTGTGTAATTCATGGGAATCCTGCAGTCCAACCGCTGCCAGATCTCACCACCATCACAAACACACTCACACTGATTCCGCTGTGGGACAGTCCTGGCTTGGCTGGATCCACATTCCTTTTTGTTGTGACGCTGCTGCAGACCAAAACCCTTTCATCGCTTTTTGAGATTCCCTCTTGAAGCTTTCTTTGTTGCTCAGATGAAAGTTTTCATGAAGGCAACCATTAGATTTCTTGAAGTAACGTCATCATGCTCTTTGTGGGTTTTTGAGATGCTTCTCTCACGTGCACACACCATGTTTATTTCCTCTCATGCACTTTTTTATAATAATCAGATCAGATTTTGTGCAGATACAATAAATGTAGCACATTATCTATAAGTACTGTATCATTGCATGACTGTGGAGGTCAGTAACACTCTGTTCAATGCAGTGACAAAACACTATACGTTGCTATAAGGGTCATTCCAGAATTGGAGGACATTTTACTTCCCACCTATTAAATTTCAAACAAGAAAAGCACTCAGAGAGCGCAGTACTTTGCCAAGACTGCTCAGTTGTTATATGATTTCTGATGGATAAGTCCCAATAAGTCTGCAGCAGTGGATTTGTAGTAGGATCACAGTCATGTGATCATCAGCAGGCAGCTGACGTCGTGTTCACTTGTTGTCATAGTTACAGTGACTCCGTGCTGCTATCTGGCAATGATACAGAAATCTTTAACAAATCCATGGATCCAGACTATAAGCTGCATCACTGCCAAAATCTAATCACTTGGTCCTTGTGTCATTTCTGACCTTCCCTCAAAATTTCATTCAAATCCATTAGTCAGTTTTTGAGTAATGTTGCTAACAGGCAGACAATCGTATCCCAATCGTCACATGACTCCACCACGTTCCTTAGCGGAGTAATAATCCATGTACAAAATACTATAACATGCAGTTGTTGTGTAAATGTACTTGTCCTGAGACCAAATATACAAAAAACTATTAGGAAATAATGCTTGAAAATATTTTTGAAAATACCAAGTAAGTCTGGAGTTTCCCCTAAAATTACATTTTTCTCTCTCCATCCCCCTGATGACCAAACTGAATCTCAAATAAAACAGTTAAAATTAAATTTAAATCTCATTTTTTGTATTTTTTTAATTGATGTCTCTTGTAATTTTGGGAACAGTTTTTTAAATCAACCTAATATTTTAAATAATTATTATGCATGGAACGTGTCCCACAACACATGAAACATTGGAATTAACATCATCAAACAGTTTCCTAAAGAATGGGTAGAACAAAGCGGTGTCCTCTCTTCTATTTTTCATATTTTCATAATATTGTCAGCCTTGATTGAATGTCTCACTCTACCTCATATTGTCAGGACCACTCATTCTTCTGACTGTTTTCCATCAGTCAGTTTGTCCTCTTGGTCAGCAGTAACAGCTAGATAAATATCTAGCTTCTACTGCTGAGAAACAGCTAACATTAGCATGGATTAGCAACCCTGTTACTGTGATTAGAGTAGGGTTAGCAAACAACAAATAAAACAAGGAATAAAAATGGTATTATTGATGTGTAAGCTGAGCCAATCAAGCCTTTGATAGTTTATCACCTATTATTGGTGAATATGGAGCAGAAAACTGTAAAAGAGAAGCTTTATTTTTCAAAAATTTTGAAGCCCAATGTTCTCCAATTCTGGAATGACCCATAATATAACTAAGCATAGATCTAATTCTAAAATGTTCTATAATATGGCTTTTTATTCTTGCATTGCCCGAAATGACAAGTTCAGTTAAACTCATAGTTTTTCACAAATAGTGTCAACATTTGGGGGATATCATGTGTCTAGCTGCTACTTCCCAGCCTCATCTATCATCGCTGCATGCTGCAGACACACCATCATGTCCCTGTAGTAATATCACAAGAATATTATATGAGCGGTACAGTGATTTCCATTAAGGGCAGTGGGCGGCGCGCACACACAGCCCCGTTTCTTATAGCGCACATACGTGAGTGCGCGTCCATCGTCATCCAACCAGCCAGCGGAGCCCGCACTCCTCAAACCAGACCCGAGCCGAACCAAGCCGTGACGACCCTCAGCGATCTGAGCCCGCAGTCCTGCCGCTCCACTCAGAGGCAGGAGAGGCAGAATGATGACCTCTTAGCGCATCTTTACGCACCGACCCGCCGTCCGTCCCTTCTTCAACCCACATTCTGCCTCTTTGCGCTGAATTTGTTCGCCGACACCATGGACACGGCAGTTCTACGGACCCATATAATCATCTGCCACCTGATTCTTTTCAGCCAAATAGGTAAGAAACTGTGGAGGAGAGAAAAAAAATGGATTTAATTGACTGTGGTGGCTGACATGTGATGCTGTGGACGTTGTGGTAAAGATTGAGCGGTGCGTCTGTTTCATTCCCTCAGATATTCAGCGCACTTTCAGTCTGGCATTCAAAATCTGCAATCGGCGGCAAAGAGACGAATTGTAGATTTATTTAAACGCGCATTTCCAATGTGGGAATTTGCCCCAACGGGAGAGGCTATCAGAGAGTGTTTCTGTCCACTCAGATTTAGTTTCAGGGGAATCATCGCAGTACGTGAAGGATCATCATGCTCTGAACATGTTGAACGATTTATTTATTTATTTATTTTTTACAAACACAAGTTGAATGAAATGTGCCGTGCAGTGGTGGCAGTGTTGTGTGAGTGCTGGGCTTGGTGTTGAAACTGCTCCCACAGACTCTGCTCAACTTATTTGATAAAGGCTCAGATCTGTTGTCATTGACGCACTGAGCTTCTCCATTGAAAACACGCTTGGCTTCCTTGTGTGCTAAACAGTGTATATTTTATTATATCCACATTATAGTCTCAGGAAGCACTGAAATGTGATTGAAGATGTGTTACTGTTAAGTATGCATGAATAATATGACATCATTGTGCTTAAATCTTTGCTTTATGTATTTTCTAGTTAAACTAATGAATGCATCTATGTTGAATTTGTCATCTTGTACTCACAGGTCTAAAAATTCCCAGTTATCACCTGAATGTTTTTCTGACAGACCTCAGTGTCTGTTTTGACCCCTTTTAGTGTTATGTTTCTGCATTATGTTGTAAGAGCTTGGTAGAAACACAGCCACTCCAGATAGTTGTCAGGAGAGTGGATGTTAAATCCCAGATCCCCCTCAGTCAGGACCTCTGAGCAGGACTGGGTGAAGATTTGAGTAACAGGTGGGGAAGTAAAACTGATGAAACCAGAAATCTATACATCAGACAAGAATGAAAAAATAGAATTGGACATAAACAAACATGCTGTCCTTCAGGCGGGATCAAGATGAATCATCACTTTAAGCCACATCAAAACCAGACCAGCAGCAGAGCCGTTACTTATGGTTTCTGAGCTGTCAGTATTTCCAGTAGAAGTTAAAACCCTCTAATCAGGTCAGTCTGTCAGTGTAATGTAATCTAGTGCCGACATACATAAGTGCTTCAAATTTACTGGAAAAAATTAATCAATGGAGCTTGAGATATTAAGTTTCTGTCAGTTCTGGTGTCAATTTTGGTTTATTAATGAAAACTTGTATGTATCAGAATTGCACAGTCAATTTTGATCTCACTTAATGCTTTTCAAATTAAAGATACAGATACCAGAATCAAATCAGTGTGACATGTCCAATTCATGAAACATGACAGACAGCAGTAGAGCTTCACTGATAAATTGACAATCAGATCAATATATCAACCAGTGGCTCATTGTATCAGGAATATGTTGGCCAGAAGCTAAGAAGAAACCACAGTACAGATCTGTAAAAGATATGCTTGACTGAGTTTGAAACAGTGGCACCAATACGTAAACTACCGTCCAAAAGTTTGGGGTCACCCAGACAATTTCATGTTTTCCATGAAAACTCACATTTTTATTCATGTGCTAACATAACTGCACAAGGGTTTTCTAATCATCAATGAGCCTTTCAACACCATTAGCTAACACAATGTAGCATTAGAACACAGGAGTGATGGTTGCTGGAAATGTTCCTCTGTACCTCTATGGAGATATTCCATTAAAAATCAGCTGTTTCCAGCTACAATAGTCATTTACCACATTAACAATGTCTAGACTGGATTTATCATTCATTTAATCTTATCTCTATTGAAAAAACAATGCCTTTCTTTCAAAAATCAGGACATTTCTAAGTGACCCCTAAACTTTTGAATAGTAGTGTATGTGGGTGTTTATGTTAAATATATTGCCTGAGACATTGTTATTCCGTTCACCTTACTTTAAACTGTATATCATCAACTTTTCTACATAGGTTTTGCCAAAACATAAGGAGAAGGGCTTTTTCAACAGTAATGATAAGGATTAATGCAATGAGAAACATGCTGAGGACCTCCTCAAACCCTCTGAAGGATTCTTGGTAATCAGTATCCACCCATCTTCACCAGGGCTTTGTTTGACATTTTGATTTGACCTTTGCGAAATCAAAGAGCATGCTAAAATATTTAACATTGATTCATAACAAGGTTATCTGGCTGTTTTTATTTCATCATTTGTTCAAAAGTGCAGGAGATGAATCTCATGACATTCCATTTAGGAAGCCAAGATCAGAGGTTTCCGATTGTTTTCACGTCCTCACTGCAAACCTCTGTTCTCCCATTTGATCACATTTTGTGTGATCATATTAACTCAGATGAGCCCATGAGATTTTTATTTATTTATTTTTTTAAATTTGATAACTCTAACTTGGTACAGAAATAGACTGATGGTGATGGATGTTGTAGTGAGTGAGTGCTGTCATTCTTTGAACTGCCTTCACTTTGGATTAGTCGTTTCTAATCACAGCAGTGTGATTGGTGCTGCTTGCGTTTCAGGAAACGAAGCTCACATTTCCCATAAATTCCTCTGGCCTTTAACTCCTTCCTCCACCTGCTGTCGCCAGAGGGGAAAAGGCCGTTCTTTAATTAACTGGAGATCCTCGGAATTAAGTGATCTCCGGATCTCAGACAGACTGAGATCATTTTCTGTTGGAGTTTTAAAGGTCTCAGCTCTTACTGCTCTCGTCTTGATGATCTTCTTTAGAAATGCCTTTGCACGGTCAAAGCTTGGCTGTGGTCTGAAGATATTGCAGGCCGGCAGATGCTTGTTGATTCACTTTGTGATCATCTGGTGTAAACTGGTTGATTTTCTTTCAGATGTTTACGTCAGAGCTTATGTTTTTAGATACATAGTGAAAAATATACCATTCCTTTTAGAGGAAGGCAGCACAGTGTTCCCCTGCCATCTGTCTCACAATATGCCTGGACACCACTCAGAATCACACACATTTCCCTGTCCAGCCTTTCTCTCACTCTTCCATGCAAACACACACATACAAATCACTGTGATGTTGTTGGTGCTCTCATTCTGGTCCAGTCGCTTCTGCCAGTGAACACGGCCTTCTTCACTGTGCCATATGCTTTTCACCAGCATGGTTTCCTCTATACGCCATGCATCTGACTTCTCAGTGATCATCACACCTGCTCCCTGTCATTCTATATGGACAGTTCAAGCAGCGAAGAGAGAATGTGAGCTTCTGTTGGGATGCAGTATTTTGTCTTTGAATATATGTGGATACAAGTGTTGGAAACCCCTGTAATTTGGAGTTTTAGTGTCCTGTGATCCTGCTGGTTAGAGATTTGAAACTAATCTGATTCGGCTCAGCATGGCGGTTAAGTCTGGGCTCCTCTCCTCTGGTGTTCCTACAGCTTCACAGCAGTTCCCCAGTCTTCACTTTATTCCAGTCAGCTTTCAAAATACGCCAAACTACATCAGTTGCTTTCTTCCTGTAATTGCTTGGGTTCTGCTGGAGTTGGTGGTGGTACATTTACACCCCTAACAGACTGCATAGCATTTTCTCTCATGAGATGACTCACTATTTTATCTTCAGGAGGTTCAGGTATTGTTGCAGGAGCATGATACGACCAGAGTTAACACGCAATAGCTCTCAGAGGCACAGAATGAATTTTACATCGTCTAGCTGCAGTTAGTACCCCTATTTATGCATATTTTAATGGGTTTTACTCCAGTCTTTGAACTAAAAGTGGTTTGGTGCATTGGTGGTTAAATACATTTGATGTTGCATGAAAATTGGTTAGATGGAGACATGCAGTCTACCTGCTGTTAATCTGTGTGTGTGTAGTTTGTACTGATCTTACTGAAATTTTTTCAGTGATCCAAATTATTGAATGAATAGCAAAAGTCTCTATTACATTTCCCTTTGAAAATCTGTTCAACATACCAACATACACTATATCTAAAGTTTTCTGGTTAGTGTGACTTCAGTGATCATATGTTCTGCTTGTGAGATACCATCTGTCCGCTCCAGTGCACTCTGAGCATCTGAACCAGAGGGGTTGCATCCGGTGGCATAATCGGATGCCTGATGGTGTGACAGTAATTGCCTACAAAATACTGGCACATACATTCTGGCACACATATAACCCTGAATGTGTAAATCCATGAATAATATGAAGAGAGCAGTGATAAGATAAAGTGAACTACATAGGAAATCACATTTGCTTGTCTATACAGTCAGAGTTGAAAAATGCTTACAGTTAAAGTTATCAAGAAATGTTCTTGCTTAATTTACAACTTCAGTTTACTTTACATGAGAGTTAATTGCCACCATAATTATAATATTGGTTATTACTGCTTAAAAGATATAGTATGCATTATTTGCATTTAAAAATGCCTAAAAATGACTAAACCAATGTTGTGTTGAGTTGTGTACTTGCATGATCCCAAATGTGTCCAGCAATGTTTAAGCCCTGAAAAATGTCTAATTTTATTCACGAGGTGGTACAAACATTTAGAGGAATGGTCCTTTTCATTGGCACTTTCAGGAGTCCTGTTTCCACTGTATGTATGATCCAAAAGCTTTGACTGGGACGTTAACTCTGAATGCACAAAAATGACAACAAATAGTAGTTACTGGATGTAACTCTAATATGAACATGCAGGAGAGTTTGTTATGCTAGCCGAAATAGGGAATTTTACCTTCATGATGGCAATGTTAGAGAGTAGATTGCTACTCGATAAGGACATGTGGAGGGCAGAAAAAGTTCAACAAATCAGTCTTTTTCTTCTCTGAATTTAATCAATAAGTCTTAAGACCTGCACAGCAGTTTTTTGGAGCAGGCGAGAGGCATCTACCCCTGGAAATGAAAGAAGTTTGCATGAACAAAGCTTTGGGCTGACCTAAAACGGCCTAATAGCACCTTATCCCCTTTACACCTCGTAGTTGGAGATATGTCAAAGAGTGTGGAAGAAAGAGGAAAAAGTACAGGAACTAACTAGATAGCTACTCCGTTTATTTATTCTGTTGTTTGTGTTATTCGTGATGGATCACAATTACTTTAGCATGATTGTTTTGACCACGGAGAACGGTATTCGGCTACCCCACTTATGTAACATTCGCTACATAACGTTAGCAACAGTAGCAGTATGGGCAGGTGAGTCACATAATGGTAAGTTAGTAACTAGCATTACTTTGACTAACCTTACTTGAAGCTGTTTCATTACAGTGAAATGACATGACATGTTTATACACAACTCACATGACTAAAACAGTACCTCAGCTATGAATATGGGCACTGCCTGAGTCATGTCAGGTAAGTTTTCATCTGCAATATTTGTGAACATAACAGCTCCCATGATGCCACACTATTTACGTCATCAAAGTACTTCTTTTGTTATTGTTCTGATTGAGAAACCCCAAGTAGCAGAAATTACATACTATGTGTTTGAAACCGCATTAAGGAGAGATTTTGACAGAATCGACAAATTCTGAGCCCTTCAGCCTCCTGAAACCCTCTGATTTTACTCTTAACAGATTGCTCAGTTAACTGAAACAGGGATATTGGCATCAACATCATACAGTATATCAGTGCTGCTTCATGCTGACCCTCAAGCACAGACTGAATACTGTTTGTGCCAAAGTGTTGACTCATATTAAATGAACCGCTGTTTATTTCATTATTTCTATTCTTATCTCTTCAGTTTTGTGACTGTATATAGTATGTGAGATATAACTGTGTCTCCCTCCATCTAGGTTTAACTCCATGCTTAAGATGAGATTATGTGTGCACTAATTTACACACACACGCACATGCACACGCACACGCACAGACAAATTCCCGCAGCCTGATGGAGTCGAGCTCTGTAAACCAACCAAATAAAAATCTTTACTGAGGGAAATAAATCTTGTTAGAAAGATTTCCCAAAGCCTTCTTAACTGTCTGGTTTTTAGCTGAAAAATATAATCTGATTTTACTGCTTTTGGCAACAAATTTAAGGGATAATGATATTGTAGTTAAAAGTTTTGTTTCGTAATACAGTCAAATCCTCTTGAATGAGAGAAAATGTTGCATTTGAGTACGATTCAGACTTTGTCTAGAGCTAAACTTGAATGTTGAGCGTACTAATAGAGGTGGGATGCACTGTTTGTCACCACAGTGATGGCATTGCTAAAGAGCACAGCTGTTGTATTGAATAATTAATTGCTTGCTTTCTACTGTGATAATTTGTCTTCCTTCCCTCTGTCTCCCCCTCTCACTACTAGTTTTTGTCTGGCATCTCCATCTAAAGCATTATGTTCATAAGGGCTCCTTTTCTTTAATCCACTTAGCTGCAGTCTGCTCTTAGTGTGGCAGCGTACGGTCATGGCTATTTTCAAGCCAGTCTGTGCTATGGAAGTCTTTGATGCTGAGCAGTCTGGACAGGAAATTCAGCTCAGTGAAACACTTATGTCAGTCAGAACTTTTTTCACTAGTTACTGTGGTTGTTCTTGTCAGCAGCGATTGGAAGAATACAAAGTCTCAGAGGTGAAAGTGGAATGAAATGGTGGAAATTCTCTCTTGTAATACATGAGGCATACTCAACAGAGCAGAACAGCTAAAAGAGATCACAACCCTCTCTGTAGGTTTAGTCTCTCATACAGCATGTCAATGATGCCCTATTAGTTGCTCGCACAGAGAAATTGTGTCTGAACATTCTTGGCTTTAATGGGACTCTTCTTCTTTACTCACTTCTCCCATGATTTGAGGAAAACCTGACTGAAAATTGGGCTTGAGCATCAAACCCTGGTACTTACAAGTACATATTTGTACATGCATATGTATGTCTATCTTTATGTTTGACCAAATTGAGTTTTAGACCTTTGGAAAGCAGACATTTGTTTGCAAGGAACAACAGCTTAAATTAGTTTTCAGTGGTGTCCCAGTCATTGCAAAATAGCAGCATCTTGGTCTAAACTGATGTGTGGCGCAGATTTTAATGGGAGGGTTTCACACATAAAGTCTGAAACATCCAAAACTATTGCAGAGTTATTGGGACCAACAGGATCATTATGATTATTATGTCACCTCCTGGTTGCTAAGCAATGCTAAGCATTCTAGCCCTTAAGGCTAACATTAGGTCAACATAACCATTTTCTCATACAGACTTGTTTAGCCTTCTGTTTTTGTTTTTTCTTTCATTGTAAAGTATCATTAGTCTGACAAGAAGTTGTTCCATCCCAGCCTCCTTTTTGTTTACATCTGCTTCCCCATGAGATCACGTAAGACAACTCTCTGCTCTCTGATTGCTCCCTCTGGCATGATAATCTCAGTAATATCCTGTAGTGTGTGATGCACTGTTATTTTCAAATCTTGTGGTGTCTGCATGTCTGAGACTAGAGAGAAGCATATCTCTGAAGTTTCTCCTTATGTGTGTGACACACATTTAAAATCTGGTAGGATTGTAAAACTCCTGTAGCACAAGCCTGACTTTGCATAAGCTTTATTTATTCAGAAAGTCTCACTGAGATCAAGATCTGTTTTGCAAGAGACATCTACAAATAAATTACCTGCACACAGTTACAGTAGAAGTTCACAACAGTGAAAATGATACATCTTCATATTGAAAGTCAGTCACTCCAAACAAACATCACACACACACAACCACATTAGTTTTGCAAATGTTTTTCAAAATGTGAGCTAGTCGTACTTTAAAGTCTTGCAGAAGAATGAGTGTCTCCAGTTTCAAGCTGTGCTGCAACTCATTTCAGCAGGAATGTGCATAGAACTGGAAACCAGTCTCCTCCAGTTCAGAGATTGTATGAGGAACTCTCAAATCCAGTCTCTCCTGTGATCTAGTGTCATGGTTGTAACTTTGAACTCAGCTAACGATGTTAAATATCTTGGCAGCTGAGGTAGGAAGGCTTATAAATGAAGACACAGATGATGTGGGGAATCTCTGAGTGTTGAAACATACTGATCATGAGGATCAACAAAGGAGATGGGGATTATGTTTCAGGAACGATTTGAGAGGTTTCTATGAATTTTGGTTTTCATTGCAATCAAGTGTGACATATTGATGGGAAACCAAGCTCTGTCCTTCACACAGGAGCAAGGTAAGACATTTTCAGAGCCACCTTTGTGGGTTTTATGAGAAGCTGTTATTTGATACTAAATAGATTTAGTATTACTTTAATAGTAGAAGGTAGAAGGCTAAGGCTGTGTTGTCAGCAGATGTGGTTAATTATGTTTTTCTAAGATACTATATAGTTTATCTTTCATCAGTATTAGGACTGTTGATCGTGCACTGCTATGTGGATTTCAATAATTCCACTAAACACAGTTTATGTGAGTGTATACTCAACATAAACTAGTGTTACGATCCAACCTCTAGGGTCAGCTGGATGTAACAGAAATCATCAGATGTTATTGGTTTGGGAAAGCAGTTTATGTGCTCAGTGGCAAATTACCACAAAAGAACAGTGATAATACAAAGAAAAGAGGGCTGGTGGGTGCTGTTAAATAAAAGAACCAAATAAAACCAAACAAAGGCTAACAGAGTTCACAAACTGTCTAAACACAAACAAAACAACTGAACTCCTTAGCCAAAACCAAAACACAGTAGCAACACCAACCACAAGTAACAGAAACTAATAAACAAGTGAATAGTGCACAAAACAAACAAAACTGGTGCCTCTAAACACACACATTTAACACACAATATGTGAAGACTCAAGTTACAAAGTAGCTTCTCACCGAAGTTAGCGGACTGCTAACAGGAAGCCACAGTCTCCACGAAGACCGGAGGCTCGACACCGAATTAGCAGCCACCAACAGACGCTCTAAATGTCCGTAGTCACCCTTCAATGACTACAGAACCGACGGACCATACCTGAATACGCACGAATCACAAAGCGGCCGTAACAGTAGTTTGTTAGATGTGCCACCTGAGTACTTGGAAGGCAAAAGTGAAGTGACCTCAAATATGGCACAGAAAGTTTGCTGTTGTAGAAAGACGGGCGTTAAAATATAGTTTTTTAGAAATGAAAGCAGAGAGAGAGAGAGAGAGGAGCCACCTGTCAACTGCAGACCAACCACAGGCTGAAGTGAATGTGAAATTTGGGTTGTCGACTTTAGAAACTTTCTGGAATGGTCGGATGCAGCCCCCTGATTCTGGTGTAGGAGGATGTTTCAGATGCTGTTTGACCACCCAGCACGCATCCACATACCAACACCTTTAGCTTCTTATGCAATAGTGACCACTTTTTCAATAAGAATTCAACCTGACAGTTCCTCCTGTGATATATATTAAGAGTATAAAATAATTATTGGAGGTTCACATCTTTCTCTAAGTACAGAGGTAAGGGGAAGGTGAAGAATGACTGGAGAACAGAATTATATTCAACATAGGAATAAAGAGATAATGAGCAGAGGAGTTTGCAGCAGGAAAAGAGGATGGCAGGATAACAGAGAACAAAAGGTGAAAAGGAGAGGAAGAATGAAGCTAAGTCACCGAAACCAACGCTCAAATGTTCAATCCACAAATGCCAATACTCTCTCTGTGGTCTCTCCAGTTGAGAAAGTCTGTCTGAAGTTACAGCAGCTGACAATGGCCGTCTGTCTCCGTCTGTGCCCACATACAAAAGCTACTGTTGTTTTTTTTAAGAGGCTGGCACCAAGGACTGAGGCTACCGGAGACGGAGAGAACCTTGCTAGGACTCTTCTGGCCAGCTGATGGGCATACGAGACTTCACAAAAATGAATACACACAAGCAGTCACACAGAGACAGACAAACTTTCAGGCTAGTTCCTCAAAAGATAGTTGCATAAACTTGGAGGAGTGCGAAAAGAATAGTCAGGCTATTGATTTTCCTCTAAATTACCAAATTGGATACTCATAGAGCTGTTTCATTCATATTCCTGCTGCAGCTCTATAATGTCGGGTTTGATTAATGACCAGAGACCCCAGTGCTTCATAACCGTAGGATTTCTGTGTTGTATCGCTTTGTTCTTTCTGTCATGGTGCTGCTGCGGTTCAGGGTGTAACTATTGTTGTGCAAATTTTGCAAAGGCTTGGTGTTAAAGGCTTTGTTTGACATCTATAGACCTACATCAGAGGTCAGACAGACCTTGAGGCTTACCCCTTACGCTCTTTGCGCTTGTGTGTTCCAGTTGTGCTGTTGCATGACATAGCTTGTGGTGTGAATGGAGCTTTCAAGAATTACCATAAACTTTTTTTTTTTTTTTTTTTTTACCAAACCTGGTTGTCCTGTTGTTAAATTGAGGTCAAGTAATCATAGCAGAAGCAGAAGGCAGAGAATGTTATGCAGTAGTCCGATTAATATGTTTGGAGTATCAATAGAGAGTAATTCAAACAAGAAAAGCACTCAGAGAGCGCAGTACTCTGCCAAGGCTGCTCAGTGGTTGTATCATTTCCAATGGATAAGTCCTGTCAAAGTTACAGTGACTCCGTGCCGCTATCTGGCAATGATACAGAAATCTTTAACAAATCCATGAATCCAG
Organism: Amphiprion ocellaris; assembly: GCF_022539595.1. Taxonomy (NCBI): domain Eukaryota; kingdom Metazoa; phylum Chordata; class Actinopteri; family Pomacentridae; genus Amphiprion; species Amphiprion ocellaris. The sequence continues at coordinate 23,147,948 of NC_072786.1, read as the reverse complement.
ACTACAAGCTGCATCACTGCCAAAATCTAATCACTTGGTCCTTGTGTCATTTCTGACCGTCTCTGAAAATTTCATTCAAATCCGTTTTTGAGTAATGTTGCTAACAGACAAACAGCAGACAGACTGACAGACGTAGTCCGATCGTCACACAACTCTGCCATGTTCCTTGGTGGTGTAAATATATATTTTGAATCTTGTCCTTACTTCAGAAAACTTCAATCAGACAGTCTTATCCAAGCGACAGTTTTTTTTTTTTTTTTTAAATCATAAAATATGACTGGGTTCTTATTCTGGTGTTGTTCTTCAGTTTGAGCTGCGTTGATTAGTTGATTATTTCACAACTGATTACTTGATCAACAGAAAATTGATTTGGAAAATATTGCAATTATCTAATCAGTGTTTCAGTCATTTTTCAAGCATGGATGCCAAACATTCTAGCTTCTCAAATATAAGGACTTGATGGTTCTTTTTGCTTTATGTTCAAAAATTGAATATCTTCTATATTTTAATATGACCGACCAGGACATTTGAACCCATCACATTGGTTTCTGAGAAATTATACTGTTTTTTTTTTTTTTTAAATTTCTCTTTTAATATATAGATAAAATATTAGGAAGCACATTAAAGACTAATTCATAGTTAGTCTGACCTGCTAAGTGTAGACTGTGGGTTTAAGCCTGGCCTCCCCTTCTTCCTCTTTAGCTGTTTGTGTGTTACTGTTTTCAAAATCCTCTTTGCTACAGGAAACAACATACTCTGAGCAGCAATCTACATGCTGAAAATGACAATGTCTCATCTGTTTATTGAATCAGATTTGACTACAGTTGTAGGACTAAAACACCTTGTGAACACACCTCAGACTCACAAGCTCAGACTCAGTCTCACAGGACCAAGATGCCCGATGTGTTTTCTGACACGGTCGTCATCAGCTGGAGTTGATTTGACACATCCTTTTACTCTGGCAGTGACATGTGCCAGTGACATTAGCTTGACCAATGTACTGATCTGTTCCCCTTCACACAAGCTTCTGCCATATCAGTTTAATACGTTTCTGCAAGAGCTACATGCAGCAAGGTAACTGTCAGTAGATTTAATGAGTCCAGTGAGCTCATCCAGAGCTAAAGTGGAGACAGGCGTCATCTCTGTGACACTTATTATCATATTGTCTTTTCTATCAGTAAATGTTATACAGCTGGCATACATGTTTTATGCATGTTTTAATGTTTTTTATGTGGGAAAGGATTAGTTTTATTAATAGTGATCGCTTTCTTGCATGCAAATGTTTCACCAAAATAATTTGCTTGTGATGCAGGAGCACTTTTGCTGCATCCTGGGCTCAAAACCAGTTGTACATTTAAAGAAATACAAACAAGACAGGGGTGTTTTCACTCTATAGCAGAATGATAATGAGTCCAGCTCTGACATAACACTGTGGACATAAGTCTGGCTATGAAAGAACAAAATCGATAGTGAATCATTAGCTGCAGCCCTAATGGTGCTATTATTTCAGCACCATTCAGGGGCATTTTTTGAGCCACACTGTAACACATCATTAATAGAAAACTGTAGTGCTGCAGTTAATATGTGCCATATTTTTTACATAACAACTTTGGTAGATGTTAGAGGTTGTGGTAATGATAATTCTGTGTATCATGTTCAGAATATGGTTATTCAGAATTGAACTGTTCTGCTTCTCAGTGAGCTGATAAACGTCATAAATTTGTGCGACACTAATGACAGACAGTACTGTAAATTTAAGTTATGATCATCTGAGCAGGGTCTCACACTATGAAAATGCAAACATTAGGAACAACTTTGAGAAAAAGAAACAATTCAGGGGAACTTAACTAAGTATTATTACTGTTGTAAAGACTGTACCTTTTGAGCTACACAGGAATGCCACTTTCATATCTACACAAGACAGACTCAGACTGTGTACAATAATGTGTCAGAGAAGTTCATTTGGTAAGATCTGTTTAGATTTGAAATACTCCTGAAGTCATCCTGATATGCAGGTGCTGGCATGTTACGTTACGTTTACACGGCTCGATTTATCAGGGCTTCTTGATTAAAGAATTTAGATATTTTTCTTTGCATTTTTTCCATTTGTGAGAATCTCAAGTGAAAAACAGTGTGAATAAAAAGCAAGAGTGGGAGATACAGAGTGAAAACTAGAAGCTACTTTCTGAGGCACTGACAAATATCGCTTTTATTGTTCAGAGTTCAAAGAGAGAAAAAGACACAAAAGAAGCTATTTCTCAAAGGCATTTTAAAAAATTTCTTCGAGACAAAGTTACTATCTTGTCGTAGGGCTCTCATCTAATAAACTATGGATAGGTTTGTTATTCTAGGCAGCACTGAGGTTTAGTGGCAACCAAAACCAATTGGTTTGATGAAAGCTAATGGCAGCTTGTCTATTGCTTTGTCAAGCGTAGAATTCAGAGATGAACAGAGTCAAAGTTAACTGGATCTCAGCACACATAAACTTTCTTTTCCCAATGAGAAAGTTCATTACGGGGCTGCGACTGTGACCGATCAGTGGCTTGAAAGTTGATTAACCCCTACCCCCACCAGTTAAACACCCCTTTAGTCACACATACACACACACACACACGCACACACACACACACACACACACACACACACACACACACACACACACTTCAATAGAAATATTTGGGTGGGCGTTTGGAGCACTCTCCCCTCGAAGAAGTAGATATATTTATCTATATATATAAATATATATATGCACCCACACACTTTAAAATAGCATTGTGAAGCCTCGGTGTAAGTGTATAAATATACACGTACATGTATATATTTGTGTAAGGGTTAAGTTTGTACATCTGAGAGTGTCTGCTGTCTGCCAGACAAGTGAGGAATTGGGGGGCGTGACCCTGCACTGAAAGATAGAGAGAGAGGGGATGGTTTTGTATCCATGGCGATACAGAGAGCTGGAGCAGGAAGCCAACAGGAAGTCAGGGTGTTCCACACGCCATCAGGGGCTCTTCCGTTGTCATGACGCTGTGAACTGTTGTCATAGAAACTCCACTGATTCAGACTGAATGCTGATGGAAAGCATGCTGAATAGATTCCTCAATGAAACTATGTCATGCGCCGCCTCGGCACTAGTTGATAAGCAAGTTCAGTGACTTTTAAGGATATACTTTTAAAAATGCCTGCAGATGAATTAGACCGGATGATTTCCAGTATAATTAGCTTTTCTGTTCTTGGTCATTTAACATCATTTTAAACACTCAGCTATAAGAGGAAAGTGCTTCTTTTCAGCCTTTTGGAAGCCAGATTTTTTTTCAGTGTTCTTTGCTTCCATTTTTTCTCCTACTTTTTAAAACAGCAACAGACTTTAAGCTCTTTTAGTAAAAGAGAGATCAGTGCCTTCAGATCACAAGAAATCTTCAAAAAAAAAAGAGCTTTTTTTTCCCACACCAGAACCTTTCGTATTAGTTTGCAACCCCACTCCACTGAACTGCTACCGGATTACTAATCACATACATGCACACACACGCTCACACATAGACACACATACTGTGCAATATTTCTCAATTTACGCTTGGCCCGAGCAGATGGAAATGGTACATCTCACTGCTCTAACTAGGCAGGCAGATTAGTGACACACACACACACACACACACAGACACAGACATGCAGTTCCCTCACAGCCGTGGTGGACATGTGCAATCATATGTGCTCAGTGGATAAACCTAAACTCACTGCCTTCATGCACAGGAAGCACACAACCAACAGGAAAGAAGGAATTGGGTTGAAGCATTTTGCACACATACACAAACACACAGAGACACACACATGCCTCTGCCAACTGGCTTGCTTCCTTCAGTCTCCTGTGCTCTCTCCCTTCTGTACGTATGCATGTGGCCTAAATGTCACCACACATCACACTCCTCACTGTTAACACAAGTATCATGATCACAATTAACCTTCTTTGATTATTGTGTGTTCACCTCATTTGTCTGAGACGCAGACCTGCCCATATCAATCTGTGCATTCCTGTATATGTGTGTGTTTGAGCATATGTCTCACATTTATTCATAGCCTCTGGATAAGATATGTCCTGCCTGCCTGGTTTAATTTTTAGCTGGAAGCAAAGATTTGAGGTCAGTCCCCTGCAGGGCCTATACCACGTACTGCTCATCACAAATATCCCAACTTCAGGCTAAAATGTGGAGGAAACAGGCTCATTCATCTCCGTAACACCTGGATTTAACACAACCCTGGGGTAGTCGGAGTGTAATAACAGAAGAATGCACTCAGAAAGAATTCTACATCTTTACTAGCTTAGAAACATGAAACTTAAGGCCAATAAAAAGACGCTCTTGCCTCTAACTGAAAGTATAAAACCTCTAAAATGATTTAACCTTATGATCCTTTACCAGCATGCAGATGAAGTCATTTGCAGCTACACTCACTTTTACATGAATTGAATTGTGTCCAGATGCTGAAGCAAGTTGACAGACATTTAATTTGAAACAATGTTAAATACATCAGTCATCACTAGGGCTGGCCCAAATAGCAATTTGGTTCGTACGTCTGACGGCGAGGGACGGACGGACGGACGGATGGAACGTAACAAAACAGAGCAAGGCGCACAATATGATCGGTTTGCAACGTCCGACGGAGGGGGGGTGCGCAAATTGACGAGCCAAATACCGATCATGCAACTATTCAGATCTCAAAATAAATATTCGGATACCACTGTAATGACCGAATACTCGGATATCCGGATATTTGGGTCCAGCCCTAGTAATCACTTATAAAGCACATTCTCTGGTTCTAGCTTGTCAAAGTGAGCATTATCTTGACATACATTGTTGGAAACTGGATGATTAGTTGATTAACTGAAAAACAGGCAAAAAGATAAACCTTGCAACCTATCCACGTTGCTCATATAACCCACAGCAGCCATGAAAGTTGGTAGCACTGTGGGAATTTTGACTTTTACCAACTAAATATACCTGTAGACAAACAAATGTCCTACGTCTCAGCTTTTCCACAGGGTTTTTTCTGTTACATCATGTATCTTGTCCTACATTGTTTGTGTCCATGGGTAGGAATAATCACTGTGGATCTTTTGTACTGTGAAGGTTTGGACAGAATCTGCACAGAAAAAAATGATGATTTTCAAACAGGTGCAGCTGAAGTAAAGACAATATTGAGCCCAAAGCAACTCTGCTTACATCACTGACTCATGCTGTCTGAGCGGGTAATATTCAGTGAAACTCCAATCAATTACTCTGAAGCACACTAAGCCTTTTGTCCTGTGGAGACCCAGCAGAAACCAGCGATCACTTTTCAGTTGTCAGCAGTGAGTATGTATCTGGTTAAAACTGAACAGGACAAGCTTAGTTTTATTAGACTTTTATGAAGCCAAATGGCAGTAAAGGAATTTGTGATACCCCATCTGGCTGAACATAGTGGGGTGTTACCTGACACTGTGTGTGTGTGTGTGTGTGTGTGTGTGTGTGTGTGTGTGTGTGTGTGTGTGTGTGTGTGTGTGTGTGTGTGTGTGTGTGTGTGTGTGTGTGTGTGTGTGTGTGTGTGTGTGTGTCTATGTGCACATATGTTTTTTAGCCCCCAGCTTCCCAGCTGTTCATCTGTATTAGCACCACCAACACAGGGCCCCAAATTCTCACGGTCACCTTTTAACATACACACACACTTTCTCACAAAACACAGACACAAACCTTGTCCCCTTCAGAACAACTGGAGTGGACGACACTCCACTTGCTCTATTATACACACACACACACATGCACGCACATACACAGATTTCAGTGATAGGCTTTTCTGATAAGGTTTTATATTGCAACTTTAATGTCACTGAGTCCATGTTGAACAATGTGGGGTTTGTTCAGCACTCAGAAACAATATCCTCCATTTAATGTGCAGCCTAATCTCATTAACTCATAACCTGTGCTGCTGGATTTCACTGTGAGGTTTTGTTCATTCATCTGGACAAAGATGATCGATGTGAGGCATCTCAGACGCAGCAGGACACAAACAATCCCAAAATGCCTGCCTTTAGCAAAACTAGGCACTAGGCAACATTTCAGTATGTCACAAAGTGTAAATTCTACATATTATGTGCCAGATTAAAACTGCTCCACTGGTATTCATTTAAAAACACAAAAGTCTTACTTTCCTCTACAGGTAATTACATGTCTGGCATTGATGGGCATTAAATGTGCAATTGAATGGTTGACATTGTCCCAACCAATTATAAGATATTTAATTAGACTGTTAAATAATGAAGTGTGCGGTCCTGTTAAAATGTTCAACATTAAGGTATTCTCTCTCTCTTTGTTTTTTCCGTGTGTGTAGCCAGCCTGCTAATGGCCCTGTGCATAGTTTCTAGCGAATCAGACAGGCTGTCAGAGGACGATAAGGCGAGTGTGAGAGAAGTCGGGCGTTCTAATTTAACCAGCTGACACTCTACACAGCTGAATGCTATATAAGTTGTAGTCTGGCCCCTATAGCTATGTGCATGTGTGTGTGTCTGTGCATGTGGTTGTAACGACGAGGTCAACAGGTGTCACGCTTTATGTGACACGGATGTCGCGTGTTCATCAGTGGTCAGTTATGGCAGTTGTCATCCTTTCACTTAGCAGAAAATATTTAACGGTAGTTAGTTTTATTTGTTGTGGAGTGCAGGAATGCTATTCATTATGGGATTACAGGGAACTGCATTGAGACACCGAATGAGGAGAGCAGCTCAAAAAAGAAGAAATAGCAACTGAGGATGGTTGAATTGTGATGCATGTATTTCAGTAACTCTTGGATGAATTGTTCAGAAATTTTTTACAAACTTTTCCGGTCCTCAGAGGATGAATCCTAATGACTTTGTCAAGCCCTTCACTTTTCATCTGCCACCAGTGTGATGTTTTTCAGTGAACTGTCTGAACAGCTGTTGGATGTGTTATCATGATGTGCAGATGTCAATTCATCCCATAGGATCAACCCTAATGACTTTAGTGATCACCAGACTTCTCATCTAGGTTAAACTTTTCTCTAATCCAGTGAACTATCTCAACTACTTGATAAATTGATAGATTTGCTAGAAAAAGTAGTTTAATAACAACTACACATCCATGGTGTCCATGTGCTTGCCTACATGAGAATATAACCAAGGCTTCACAGAGGTGCTACTGTTGCTGATAAACTAATCATTAAGATGAAAACTTAATTCTGATCCAAAATAGACAAGTCATTTATGAGTATTTTCAGTTGTAAATAAATGAGTGACAAAACAGAAAGCATTTAATTACAGATTTCACTGTCCATTGCAATGTTTCACTGTGGACACTGTGAAATGCCAGATGTGTAGAAATTGCCCAGTCCTATGCTGATACATGGTTTTTAGCTGAAAAAATGATGAAATTGCATGCATTCACAGTACCTCATAGACAGTTTCCCTCTTGTGGTTTGAACTCAGGTTTTCTGTTACTGGGAGAACCCAGGGCTTAATTTAATAGGGCAACAGCAATAACATCTACTGTTAAAAATCAGTTCGTATCGGTGTATATGCAATCCTTGGGTTGCATTTTCACCAATAAAAATTCAGGCTAAATCAGCCCCAGGAGTCTTGTAATCCAACACGGTGCTATTCATTAGTGTTCAACTGGGACTGTCTCACTTATCCCAAGTCTAACAGTGAGCTGCCTTCAGTGAATCCTCCCTGCAGCATCTCCATCACAATAAAAACAGCCTCCAAAAATCACCCAGAGTATTGCTATATGAAAACAGTAATAAAAAAATAGTGGCATTTCACTTGAATTCTGTGCAGTTACAATGCAGGCTTCATGGTTCACAAACCACAGTACTAAATCTCTCTGCCCACTCGTTCATATTTGATTGAAAGCAACACGTTCATGGCCCTTCTCAAGGGGTTACTGAAAGGCCTTCAAGGAAACATAAGAGATTGGTAACGAAAGAAGAAGGCAGACAGGTCATGGCCAAGTAGATTGACTGAAACAGTAAATTTCAACACTTCATCATCATCTTCAACAAAAATATCACTCCCAGAATGAGCCGAACATGATGGACTGATGTAAGAAGATATGAGGAGAAACACTAGGCTGTCAGCACGATGAGAGGTCCAATTTCACGACCTTTGCCTTTGTCCACTTTCTAGTATGAATGCCTGATTTTATTTCTGAAATTTTTAAAAATGTCACTGTTACTGATAAGAGTACAAACAAGAAAAGAGAGTGCAGTCCTCCACCAGGGCTGTTCATTCCACCATATAGCATTTTCACAAATGCAGCATTTAAAAAGAAATAGTTTATTAGTTACTTATGATCGGAAATCATCCATCATTATCCATGTGTACGTTATGTACGGATGCCGAATGGCGTAACTTAAATATGTAGCGGATGGCGGGAATTGATGGGACTCAGAAACACCCCCACAATTTAATCAGTTGTTCCTTGTATAATGTTGGACGGATAAGTCTCGATAAATCCGCAGCGGTGGATTTGTAGTAGAATTGCAATCATATGATCATCAGCTGGTAGCTGACGTAGTGTTCACTTGTCATGGTTACAGTGACGCTGTGCTGCTATCTCACAATGATACAGAAATCTTCTACAAATCCATGGATCCAGACTATAAGCTGCATCACTGCCAAAATCTAATCATTCTGTCATTTCTGACCTTCCCTGAAAATTTCATCCAAATCTGTTTGTCTGTTTTTGAATAATGTGGAGAACAGACGGAATAACAGAAGGACAGACGGACAGACGTACGCTGATTGTCACATAACTCCGTTCCTTGGTGGAGTAAACCCTGCTGTCATGTTCCAAGTGGAACAACATAACTTAAAGTAATAATAAAACCAACTCAGTTCAGCATTGATATCTTCACTATCAGAGTGAATCTCTTCGGTGTTTGCATGTTGTCATACTACCTACTACGCCATTTGAAATATGCGTTTGTTAGGTCAGATGCCAGCTGTTAACATGCACCTAACTGACAAGAGAGAATTAATGATCCTCAGTTCTGCTGTTCGTCTGCATGTTTTGGACGTATTAAATGTTTGAGTGTTGCTCTTGTAGTAAATTATCCTTAATTACTGACACTTCACTATGTGAGAAACTTGTAATAAGAGTGTCATGTGCCTGACTCACTCTAGTGGGCAATTCACTTGGCTCTTTTTTATTCTGTTTCAGATTTCTGTTTGTGGTGGATTCACCATCAGTCATACTAAAATGTGGGAAGTAGTTAAAAAAAAATGAATTCACCAGATTCATAACTGGAAGCCAGTTTTACTCCATCTGTTTTTGAGAGCCCCTGATTCAGGCTTTGAAGATGGCTGTGTGAATGTGTGACAATGAAGCAGAGCATTGTTGAAAAACTGCATGTCCTTTGACCTTTTCCTGTATGAATAAAACGCCATCCTTAGACATGTCTTGTTCCTGCTGCAGTCACCTAAAGCTTTAATGTCAGGCCCTGATAAAGCAGATAGAGTGCACATGTGTGGAATAATACAGTGATTCAGCTGTGAGCTTCATGCATGGCCAGCCTGCAGCAATGAAGTCCCATCACTTTCTGCTGTGCTCTTTAAAGCATGGAGCACCAGTGTCTCTCTGCTCCAGGCTTTTCGCTCGCACAGTACCGTCTCATCACCTCATCCCGCTACTGCCTCAAATGACTGACAGTCACTGTATGCGTCTGTTTAGCTCTTTCTACAAGCCTGTCTCCTCTTTAGAAGTGAAACTTACCTGTATGACCCAAAATGTCCATCAAAATCCAGCAGCTTCTAGTTTCTTTTTGTCTTAAATGTTTAAGAAATGGTGATTAACTTTACAGTTTATGCTCTTTACAACAAGCTAAGACTTTTATACTCTCAATGCAGTGCACAGGAATATGTCATATTGTACTAACATGTTCATTACTGTTAGCAGAAAGCATTTTTATGCCTTTAATACACATAGTGGAAGGCGATGGCATGAAATTAAGGGTAGAGAGATGCAACAATGGTCCACAGCTGCACTTGTACTTGCGATGCTATCGTTCATCATCAGTGCCTTCAACCCTTAATCCACAAGGGCACTTTGCATTTCTCAGTTGTATTCTTAATATAATTAGAGCTGTGCCTTTTATTTACGAAGCACGAATACAAACAATAAATGATAAAAACATGAATATAACATGTAAAACCAGTTTGGAGACTTTAATGCTACATTCTCATATCCCTCCTCCTGCCTTTGTGTCGCATCATTGAATCAGCGGTTGAGACATTTTAAACACCGTTGGCCAAATGATTGTTTTAAATACAGCGAGTTGGTGCAGCAGTTCTCTTCAGCATCTGTAGCAACCTGTTCAGACTCCGTGGTTGGATAAAAGATGTAATTGGTTACCTTTGAGGTATTCACTTGTCCAGCTCGTTCCTGTGATTGCAGCTCTACTTGGGTGTTTCAAAGAAATAGTCATGCAAGGATGAATCAGCCAACTGACCTGAATACAGGCCAACTGAAGCTGGTCCAGCTGGCTTTTTGGTTTCCCTTTTGTAAATCCCGACTGAAAAGATGCTGGTTGAAGACTAAAGTAATGTGAAGAGCAGGTCATTGTAATGCAGCAGACCCAATAAATCAGCCAGATGGGTTGTGTAGCTGCTATTTTTTACATTACAGTGATCATATTGAAAGAAAGACTTTTGACATACACTACCAGTCAAAAGTTTGGACACACCTTCTCATTTAATGGTTTTTCTTTATTTTCATGACTATTTACATTGTAGATTCTCACTGAAGGCATCAAAACTATGAATGAACACATATGGAATTATGTAGGAAACAAAAAAGTGTGAAATAAGTCAAAACATGTTTTATATTTTAGATTAGCCACCCTTTGCTTTGATTGCTGCTTTGCACTCTCTTGATATTCTCTGGATGAGCTTCATGAGGTAGAACCTGAAATGGTTTTCCAACAGTCTTGAAGGAGTTCCCAGAGATGCTGAGCACTTGTTGGTCCTTTTTCCTTCACTCTGCATCCATCTCATCCTAAACCATCTGGATTGGGTTTAGGTCAGGTGACTGTGGAGGCCACTTTGAGGAATCTAAAATATAAAACATATTTAGAGTTATTTTACAATTGTTTGTTTGCTGCATAATTCCATTATATCTTGCTTCATAGTTTTGATGTCTTCAGTGTGTATCTACAATGTAGAGTAGTAAAAATTAAAAAAAAAAAAAAAAAAAAAAACATTGAATGAGAGGGTGTGTCCAAACTTTTGACTGGTAATATAGATTTATTATGTATTTCTAAATGTTTAAACTAGTTTTTTTCCATTTACTCTATCTGTTAATTCAGTTTTCACACACTGAAGTAAAAAATCCATTGCAATCTTATCGTTTTCTTACTTAAGGCTAAAGAAAAGTGTGTTTGTGTGTGTGTGTGTGTGTGTGTGTGTGTGTGTGTGTGTGTGTGTGTGTGTGTGTGTGTGTGTGTTTACATGTTGCACTGAGTTATCAAGGGCAAATTAGATTAAAATCCCTCACAGTGGGATGTTAATGAAATCATTATTGACGCTATAACCCCACAGTCAATTCCATTCTTCTCCCTCAGTCCCTCCTTTCATTTATTTCTCATCATTGTCTTTCCTTGTTCATGCTAACATGATTGCGATCTTTAAATGTCATAAAAAGCAGCCAGAAATGAGGTAGTTTCTTTTTGTTTTATGTCATTCTCACTTTACATGACTCATGATCTTACGCAGACATAAAACACCATAGCAAGCTACGTGTGGCCAGGTCAGTCTGATCCATAGACAATATAACATGTGGACTTAGTCTCCTGGTGAAAAGTGAAGCCAATGCAGAAGTGACTTAAACCTGCATTATTTCTATCAGCCAGCAGAGGACGACGAATCTGACCGCAAATAAAATTTGATTAGATAGAAGTCTATGAGACGGTGCACCTACTTTTCATGTCATTTGTTACCTCAATTAACATTTTCCTAAGGAGTTTAGGGTCTCCATTGCTAGTTTGAGGTCTCCTTCAATTCCATTCTGTTCATTTATTAAATTTAGGTAATATTTAATGTAAAATAGACAATGAAGCAGGCTTACAATTGACAAGTAGCTATCATATCAGCTTGCATAGAGTTCTCGAGACGGCCAAATTCAAAACTCAAGACTTCAAAATAGGAATCCACAAACCACAGGGCTATGTCACAGTGGCTTTCTTTAATCTTCAACATATTTTGAAATATACTTTTTATTTTGTAGCTCCTTTCAGGACAGTATAGTGCAATACAGAAATTAGATCTGGTGTCTTAGACTTAATCTGTCATCTCATGGAAATGAATCTTAAACTTTTTCAAGAAGGAACTGTTAATTTATTCCCAAGATATTCTGGATTAATTTAACAGTGACAAACTATCATGGAAAGAGCTGTGATTCCATTTATTTTAATTTATTGCCAAAGAAATGAGTCACTGCTGGGATGTTTACGGACCTTCTTGCAGGTTTTGAAGGACCCAGAGGTTGTCTTTTTAAAGCTCTTCCTCCAGCTAGTCAGCAGAGTCCTCTGTAACCTCTGAAAACAAAAACAAAAGCAATGTTTTATTTTTTTAATTTTTAGCATCAGTCATGTCTGTTATGGGGGAAATAAGAGGAAAAATAGCAAAAAATGAGTAAAGCAAGTGTGAAATAAAACATCAAATCCCCCTGTGGCTGCATCTCTATCAGGGCCTGTTGAATATTCATCATGCCAAAGATTTCACAGATGATACAGAAGAGGATTTGTGGCTTTGCTGCATTGCATGTGTTTAGTATCTTAACAACACATACTGTAGTTTGATGAATCTGTATACACAAATGCATATGTGACGTGCAGTAATTTACCCCGATTTACCCTGTGTTGCTATCCTGCTGCTGTATACAGTAAATAATAGGATCATTCTGTATTCATCTGTGCCACATGGACAGATTTAATGTTGTGAATATGACGATAGTTGTCCGTGACCTAAATCTCACTCGACACAGGGCTTTCATCTTCTTGGAGAACAGGTTTTGGTATTTTTGCATGCAGTGAAAGATCAAAGAAAGAGAAGATGTTTTGTTTTAGTCCACTTATTTTTTATTTATTCCTGTTGTATTTGAGCCAGTCCTGTTTATGATGAATTTTGATGTTCTAATCTGTATCAGCAAGTGGTCCCTGCTCCTCTCCTCTAAAGCATAGTGGAGCAACAGGCTTGTCAGATTGTGCCCGTCGTTGCCAATTTTGACTCCAGTTGTACTATAAAATATACCATCTGGTTGTGTTCTGAGCTTTAACTGTATAACTGTAATGCCCATACAGTTGACCTGACATAGACTGTGTATACAGTGTGTGAGGTTACATTTATGGCCTTATGGCTCACTCACAAACCACTCAGACATAGTTCTCCTGCTGGAAACATGAAACATGTTCTGGTAATGTGTCAGCTTAATGGAAATGAAGTCTTGGCAGGGTTGCTATGTGGCTGTTATTTAGAAATACTCCACTACTTCCTCCCACCAGCAATTTTCACTTAACAATTTTGCTGACATTATCCAGCTGAGATCCCTTTTCAGCAGCAAACTGTGTCCTTCATAGTGCAGCACTTCTGAAAACAAAAACAAAACACAAACAGTGTGTGCTTTTTATTCAGATACAATGGATTCTATAATGACTTAATTTATTGACCATCACATAGAGCGATGACTCATCGCCATCAGCAGGAGGAGGAAGTGAAAGAAAAACTGGTATATAGAATGTAAAAACCAAGAGACAGAAACGTAAGTAGAGATAGCATAGGGAAGAGAGAGTTGTATGTGTGTGTGTGTGTGTGTTATAAAATGTCCTTACATGTCATGGAAGGAAGAGAAAATTGTTGCAGGATGTGAAGCTATTAGAGAACGTATAGAAGGAGTGAGACAACTGACACTCACACAGATACAAACACCCAAACTGTGACTTCATTCATCACTGTATCCTCAGCTGTCCATGAGTGAAAATTACTACTATGAAATAGATAGCTGTGTGTGTGTGTGTGTGCGTGTGTGTGTGTGTGTGTTTTAATGCTGAGGCAGTTTCCTCCTGCTCCCTATAAAGTGGTCTACGTTGATACCAATGATTCTGCTGCCTCGTGTGCATCTATTCAAGCTAAGGTTAGGGCTCTGTTCTGTTTCTGCCATATCTCAGAAGCCGGTGTGTTACACCCTGGTCCTTTTACTCTGAAAATAACGCTAAGGATGCTCATTGGCTTGAGAGGGAAAATTGCATTTATTTGGTTTGTTAAAATCTGACTTAAAACGACATCTGTAAAAAAATGAAACAGATAACTCATAACAAGTTGGTACATTGTAAATTTTCGTGTTGTTGCTATACAGGGGCCACATTCTGCCCAAATGGGCCAAACCAGTAAAATCAGAACATAATAACCACAACTCTGAAAATTTCCCTTTGTTTTAGTGCAAAAAATGTTCACATTTAATGAACTATGTTTTCACAAAACAAAATGAACAACCTGCAATTTCTTAAGAAAAATAAGCTCAATTTTTGTTTATCATTTACACATTACGACTTTTACAGATCACAGAGTGTCTACAAATTCACAGAACATTCAGTCACAATGTAGTATTTTACTTTATGATCATAAAGTAAAATACTTTACTGTATCAAGGTCTAGAAATTATTTAAAATTTAATTGTACTTGTAATTTTTACACTTTGCTGAGTCATTCTGTGGACCCTCTGGTGGGCTGGTATTGGCCCGTGGGCTGAATTTTTGACACTATTGCTATAGAGTGTATATTAAGATGGATAAACTCTCTGTGACGTCACTGTTAGGTTTTTTGAATACCGCGAGGTGACTCTGGCCGCTGTGAAAAGGTAGCGCAAGTGAAGCTGCAGAGTGTCGTACAAACATCTCTGGGCCGTGGACTTCTCTGTGACAGTACCCACCTGTCACTCAAAGTGGCCTTGCTCTTAAATACACATAACTTAGCCTTAATACAATATAAATATGTAAGTTACATAAAAGTTTACCAACATACAGTTATCATGACCTGGGAAATTAGCGATACAGGCCAAAGCAGTTTTTGTACCAGACTGTAAACATGTTTATTTATGCTGTAAACTGTGTCATTTTAACATGAAGTTCTGTGGGGATTGACTGGCTTTTGCAGTCAGCTTCAAGTGGTCATTTGAGGAACTGCAGTTTTGGACACTTTGACAGTTCATTTTTCAGCCGTGGAGGTTGCCACTTGGTTGTTACCCAGACTATAAGATTAGCTGTTTTTAAGCAGAGTAGTCATCTTCCATCACTATGCTACAAAACAGCGGCATCACATGTGACCATATTAGCAAATCTGACTTAGACTCGCTGACTGATTGGAGCCAATCTGTCTTCTATAAGGCTGATTGTTGAATGAAGGAGTTGAGCTAATGACAGAAAAAGGTTCTCACTGATCATATGGCACATGTAAGAAACACAGCAGCTGTTTTCTGTCAAATCCTGGTTCTGCCTGTGACTCTGTACATTTGTATATGTTTTTAGAAATCCCAAATGGTGCTAATAATCTCTCTTTGTCTCTGATAGTTGTGGCAGCAGAACCGCTGGTCCAAGGTCTGAGAAAACTTCCTGAAGATATCGACTGGTCCTACTCAGGTCTGTAAGAGCCTGCTGTGATTTTTCTGGTTTCTTTTCTTTGCCATGATTCTTTTCTGTCACTGTTATGTGAGCAGTGACAACACAGATTTGCAGTGATTTCAGAGAGGGTGTTTTTTTTTTATGCACAAAGCGGAATT
Organism: Amphiprion ocellaris; assembly: GCF_022539595.1. Lineage (NCBI taxonomy): Eukaryota > Metazoa > Chordata > Actinopteri > Pomacentridae > Amphiprion > Amphiprion ocellaris. Next base: position 23,132,139 of record NC_072786.1, on the reverse strand, counting down.
TTTGGTTGTGCATGAGCAGAGGTCTGATCTGTTGTCAGTCACATCTTACAACTATTTAGTGACTAACCGTGTAAATCAGATCCAAAAACAATGCGTTTTTAAAAGCTAACATGTTCTACATTAATATAAAACAGTAATGAAGGAGCAATTACAGATTAGTAGAGTAAAATAAGGTGATATAATAAGGTACTGTAAAATTACCAACAGTGACAGAAAATTTAAACTGGAAAGCCCCTGGGATTGAGTTGCCTTCTGCTTACCTCTCAAAATCACACAGACCCTTCTTAAAACAGACAACAACACCAGCGTGGTAAATGTCAGCTGAACATTGTGGATATCACATGAACTGTAGGAATTATGTGTTAACATCTCCCGTGAGAGAGCCCTGATCAGCCTTAGACCATATGGTCAGAAGACCGCTAACTCAGCACAGAGCCCCCACTGAGCTAATCTGTGGTCCAACAGAAACAAAGAGTGGACACAGACAGACAGTAATGGTCCCAGAGGGAGAGATTAGCTTCTTACTGCTCGGTGGAATCAGGAGGAGCGATGGGGCTCAACGGGCCATCAGTGAGCTAAATGCAGAGCTATTAGTCTTATTAACCTGCGCCCCTGAATAGCATCATGGTGAAAATGATATTAACTGCTGGCTAAGGATTTGACCATGGCCGGGTAGACACCATATTTCTCAGAGTCACCAAGTATAAATCAGACCATTAACTACTTTATCAGGTTTATTGATTTTTACTAATAATAGATATAATGTGTTTAATTCACAGGGAAGATAGTTGGGAATGCCATTCTCCTGTGTGCTACATCCAGTACTTAGATCTGTTACACTCAGTTACTCACTATTGCAAAGATGCACAGTTAATGTCACGCCATCACTAAGTACATATGACAAAAAATGACAACTCAAACCATGACATCTGTTGTGGAGCCTACATTTGCACCATAATAAACACATGCCATGTTGGTGACAGTCACTTGCCCGCTATTTAATTCATCCATGCCATTATCTGTACACCGCTTAATCCTCATTAAGGTCATGGGGGGCTGGAGTCTATCCCAGCTGACTTAGGGTGAAGGCAGGGGACTCCCTGGACAGGTCACCAGTCTATCACAGGGCTACATATAGAGACAAACACTCACATGAATTAGCCTAAGCATGTTTTTTGACTGTGGGAGGAAGCCGGAGTACTCTGTGAAAACTCATGCATGCACAGGGAGAACTTGAAAACTCCATGTAGAAAGATGTACGAAGAATGTACGTGTATGTACACTACCAGTCAAGCGTTTGGACACACCATCTCATTAAATGTTTTTTAGTTAATTAATTTATACATTGTAGATTAGCACTGAAGACTTCAAAACTATAAAAGAAAACTTATGGAATTATGAACAAACAACAAACAAAAAAGTGTTAATCTTCAGTCAGTGTTAATCTATAATGTAGAAAATAATTTAAATAAATAAAAAGCATTGAAAGAGAAGGTGTGTCCCAACTTTTTCCTGGTAGTGTATGTGCATGTACTGTATATTAATGTCCAAACAAATGACTGCTTTAATGTTAAACTAATAGACATCGTATCTTTTAGTGCTGCAAGCTAAAACAAATACTGCTGGTTTCATATTGTCTTAGTTGTTTTTCTTAAGTACGTCTCACCAATGTTATTACTAATTGAATAAAATACTAAATATGGTAATTATAATGAAACATTAATGAAACACGCCAGACACGCCTGACTGAAATCAGGGTAACGAAGCCTATTGTGACAAATTTAATGACATCAGTGTATTAATTGCTTTTCATGGGTGTGGACTTCCATTTACAGAAACTTTGTACTCTGTAAAATATAAAACCTGGTCATGAGCCAAGTTTTAATGGACTTGCATTAAGGTAGTGAAGCAAACCCAGACTGACACACGTGCATGCACAAAAACATACAGTACAGCTGTATAATTCTGCTTATTCCACTTGTTTCCACTCATATCTGTCAAGCAGCATGAATACCAATAGATGCACATGTATTTTCATCTTGCAGATTGTTTTCCTTTCCCTCTGTTAAATCTTTACAATCAGTTCCTAGGCACATACACCCTGTTTATCAAAGTCTAATAGGTTTTTGTGTGTTACACTGAAATGATCTTGAATGATGAAAAGCCTGTCTGCAGTAGAGATAAAGTGGATATGCAGTTTCTATCCTTGTCTTTCTCACTTTTATTTGCAGTCGTGCTTTGTCTGATCTTTCTTTCTTTCTTTCTTTCTTTCTTTCTTTCTTTCTTTCTTTCTAATATACTCATATATGCTTCCTTTTTTTCCCCTCTGTTGGATTTCGAAGTTCATCTGAGTGGGACTCAGTGGCAGTTCATTTAGATTCACTGTAACTGTAGCCACTCCTGCCATGCCAAGTGCTTCTGTGCCTGTGTACACAGCCTTGTTTTTCTGACCAGCTCTGTTTCTTGTGCCTTGTGCTGTGCACTGAGCCATGAGTAAAAGCATTAACATGTGAAAGAAACACACTTCATTGTGAGGCACTGTGCACAGCTTTTTAGTTAGGTCAGAAGTAGAGGGGACAAAAGGAGAAGAAAAGAAAGAGGAGGGCGGGAAAGTGAGAGAGCATCGGAGAGCAGGAGAAAGTTTAAAATTAGGCTACATCAAATCACAATACCCCTGTTCAGGGCACTTGCTTCAAACAAACCAGTAGTTGTTTGGTTAAAGTTTCCACAACAGGTTTGAAATTTTAAATAACTAAAACACAGTTTCCTACATTTGACTTCATGATGTCCAGCATTTGTGAAGTAAGAGTTGAGACATTCTGGTCCACGATAAGGCAGCTGGTTCTGTGTTTTGTCATCTATGTTGAGCTCACAAATAATGTTGTTTTTTTTTGTTTGTGTTTTTCAAAAATAGAGATCAGCGCTGTGAAACTGTGCTACACTACAAAATGACAAGTTTTAATACTTAAATAATTCAGCCATACATGAAGAAGAATAATGATGTAGAAAGTCCCACCTCACAAGTTGACAGGATTGTTTCTTACTTTGGTTTGTTGCACATGAAGACCTGGAAGTCTGAACCGGAACGCTGCAGTTTCAAGGTGGAAATGCTCATTGAGGTGGTGATGGCTTATTTCACTCATGATGCGTTTTCTAATATATAAAAAAAACTTAATATGGATGTTAGTGAGTTGAAAACTGTGATTTTTACTGCATAATGTCCTTAAAGTTCTCCAGCACTTTCCAGCATGGGGCTGCCTCAGATTTGAAAATATTGAAAATATTCTTGCACATCCTTTTTTAATTGTCATGTATACAGCCATTAGGAACATATTAATAAAATACATCTAGTTAAAAAAAAAAACTAGTTTACGCTGTGGCTCAGTGAAGTGTCAGCTCAATAATACACCTCTCCATGCTAATTTGAAAAAACACTGCTATAATTAATCCATTGGTCGTATATTTTAAAACTAATTTGGCAACTGTTTGACAATGTGAAGTCTATTATGTGTAATACTTTGGTTAGAGGCCAACAGCAGAATAAGCAATGAAAAGTATAAAAGATAGATGACATATTGAACATTCTCTACAGCTTTGAAGGTTGGATACAATTACCAAACTACTGTTTTCAGCGTAGGTGAGTAGATAATGCATTTTTCCATCATTTAGACCTTGAAAGTTTAACATTTAGCATTAACATTTAGAAACAACTAGATATGCTGTCATCCATTTGGCTCATAAGCTATGTTTGAGTCCAGCGTTACCACTATTTTGTATACAATTGTTATGATAATTGTCCTAGGAAGAACATTAACATTGGTTTGAAGTCATGTGTCTGGTAACACAACAAATCAAGTCCAAACTTTCTTTTTCTTTTGTTCTGTTTTACTATGTGGATGGGAAAATCTAGCTCTTTACCTGCTAAGCCTCCTACTATGGTCCCTAGGTGGAAGTGCTAAACAATTTGGGGGAAATGTCTGAATTATTAGAATTTTTTTGCATCATTTTTGAAAGTCAGGCTTAAGTTTAATTGTCATTTTGTAATAAATTCAAAACATTTGATGTGCGTTACTCCAAGAGATTCCATCAAAAGCTTATCGCTGTCACACAGGAAGGATGTCATGAATTTGTACAACCACTGACACAACAGTTTAAACCCTCCATCAGAGGCACTGCACAGCATGTGTCCTAAACTGCAGCCTTTGCATCTTGCTAATTGAATTATTTCAAGTAATGATTTCAATTTGAAATTGAATAATCACTCAGCCTTAGTGAGCAGTTGAACTTTGAAGCATATGTTGTAGTGTCATGTTGTTGTTTCATCCACAGTTACTTTGAAAAAGCTTTTACAAAATTGCATTTTCAAAAGCTACTTTTACAAATATTGCCATTTGATTGCGGTTTACTCAGTCTTCTTTAAAGGTTTTCAGAATATGAGCATTAAACCTATAGGTACATTATGTACTATATATTTGTGGAGGAAAAAATTCCTTCCTCCTCTTCTGTGTTGTCCTTGTCATTACTCTCTACCTCGTCTCCAGGGGGTCCCTGGGATCCTTCTGCCTGAAAGACACCCCTTAGGGGCCCATCTGTGATGTGTGTTTGTGTGCATGTAAATGTTTGTGTGTAATCATGCAATCTGGTAACCCGCAGTTTTCCTTTGCAGGCAAATGTAATGTGGAAGTCCTTATAGGAATATTTTAGACATACTATATGGTTGAAGATCAAAAAAATGTAAATGTAACTTTCTTCTTGCCTTTTCGAGTTTTATTGATATGGTATTATGAGCTTTTTTTCCTCCTAGACCAGCATCAATATGAGCCATCAGAATACATTTACACAGTTACATAAGATGAGATTTTTACTGGAGCAGGAGCGATTTAGAGAAAACACAAATACAGTATAATTGAATCAAAACGTTGAATTCATAACTGATGAATTTCAGTATTTTTTGCCCATTGTCATTTTTCTATACGTGTTTATCTGTGTCTTTGCCTCCCTCTATTCTCTGTGCCCGTCTCTCTGTCTCCTCTCTTTTCTTGATCCAACTAAGTCATAGCCAGCGGCCATGCAGGCTTCAATACTCCCCTAGTGCTTTGTCTGGGGAGCACAGACACACACACACACACACACACACACACACGCACACACACACACACACACACACGCACACACACACGCACGCATGCACTTACAGATGATTTGAAATATGAATGCTTCTTTCCTCATACATTTGCAAAATAAATTTCTTTACAATTTAAATGATCTGATTGGAAACAGAAGTGGACTGTGACAGACACCAAATGATTTATATGCCCACATTGAGAATCAGAGCACACATTTGGTTAAACTGTGCAGTCGTTTCCAAGAAAACATCCTGTATCTACCCTGCAGTTGAACAGACTGCTGCTCCTCATGCTGCATGATCATTAGGACGAGACTGATAAGGACAGCTAGAGAGGCTGTGTGATGACTTCATCTTGCCATGTCTCAGAGGGATTCTCAGTAGAATTCAGGTTAGTCATGGAAAGTATAGTTTTGATCAAAGTGTCAGTTTCTATTCACCAACCTTAAGTGTTTGTAGTGATGAAAAGATAATGTCAAATAAGCAATTTCTAAGTTAGCGTAGCTGCATTGATTTTTCCAAGGTAGGAAAAGGTGTGAAGTTATGTTCAAACTGACATTAGCACTGTGTGAGGAAAAAAGTCAGCCTAAAATGCAGCCGCCCAGTGAGATTACTGCATCGACACTGTGTGAGTGCTGACAAAGGGAGGATCAGAAAAAAGCAGCTCAACTTTTCCAGAGTTGTAAAATCTTATCTCACAGTGCTTTAAAGCATTCGACAACCTTTTGTTAAAGATAAGCCTTGAAACTCACACATCTCTTACTCAAACTGACCTTCCTCAGTCGCATTTTATTTTCTCTCTGGTACTTGAAGTAACACACACATACTGTTCATTGAGTTTCTTTGACACAGTGCCTTTTTTGCATGAATTTTTAGTTAAGCTCATTTATCGCTGATTGGAGAAGAACACTGTCTGTTATAGGTACAATATATAGTAAGTGTTAGGCATAGACAGTTGTATAGAAGTTATTGCAGGTGCTTTACACCAAAGTTTATTATTTCACAGACCTGACTGCTAGGCTGGGCAAAAATTTATATTAAAAAAATTATTATTGCATAGTTAAAACTAGAAAAGCACTCAGAGCACGCAGTACTCCACCAAGGCTGTTCATTCCTTTTATCATTTCCGACAAATAAGTCCCAATAAGTCCGCAGCTGTCGATTTTATAGTAGGATCACAATCATGTGATCATCACTTGTAGTCATAGTTACAGTGACGCTGTGCCATTATCAGTGATACAGAAATCTTCAACAAATCTAATCACTTGGTCCTTGTGTCATTTCTATCCTTCTCTGAAAATTTCATGTTTATCCGTTTTTGAGTAATGTTGCTAACAGACAGACAAACCAATGCCGATCGTCACATAATTATGCCACGGTCCCAGGTGGAGTAGTGACAACAGTACTAAAAGAACTTAATTAATGCTGCACCAGTAGCATTTTTGTATTAATATGGATCAAACATCTGTGCTTAGCTGAAGGAGAATGTCAATCTTAACTCCCGATGCTAGCCACAGCCTGGTCTGCATTAAATGAAGTTAGCAGCGAGCTGGTGAACATAGTGGAGCATGTTACGGTGCACTTAAAAGCAAAGAGGAGAGAATGCAGGTGTTTTGAATGCTAATGTTGCTCTGTCTGCTGGATGTGTAAATAGGCTGTTTGCCGACACATTCACCCTACCTGTATGTGGAATTAATGTCAGTGTTGTGTTGTCTGTATGCTCCACTGCCCCCAAGCAAGCAAAAAATCAATCACTACTGCTTTAATGCCTTTCTCTGAGACTTTGAATGAAATACACAAAGACATATCTGAAGTTACTGATAGTGTTGATTTCCTTCTCAAATAATGAGGACAGATTTGGGTTCCAAGTCAAGCCAGGGAATAATGCAATTCGTTTAATGCATCGTTTATTGTGTTATTTATCTCTGACTATCTGTTGAAAGACCTTAACCTGATTTGGTTTTAATCCTTGTGAGTATGCTTCCTCGTGTCTTTGTTGTTTTTATTATCACCGTTTTAATTACAGTTTTAGTGTCCCATGAGGGTTTTGTGGAGGCTTTTCCACCAAGGCAAGAAGAAAACACTGCATCCTTGATTCTAGTTATTTGAGTGTCTCTCAGCCAGTTAGCTGTTTCTTCTTTCTCGCATTTGTTGTCTCTGTTTCTCTGTTCATGCTCATGTTCACCACCCACTATGTTCTCAACTGCTCTCTTAGTCACCAAATACTTTAGGCTGGCTTCTCTTCTGCTCCAGTTGTTGCTCAGTCTGTGTGGCTGCTCCCTGAGCCTTGTGGGAGACATGAAGTAATGATGCAGAGGTGTGTATGTGCTTGTGTTTCTTTATTCACAAATACACATCCTATGCTACCCATTTTCCCTTCCTCGTTCCTTGCTTTCACCAGTATGCAGCTGGGTTAATGAGTTCATCGACTGCTATTTCGGCAGCCCGACATGAACGTGACAGGAAACAGTGTGAATGGAGATGACTTCAGTATCCAAAAACTACAGTAAGCTTCACAGAACATGCCAGGGCTGGGAGAGTATAGCTGAAAAATGTACCACGAATAAATGCTTCATGTCAGTGGATTTAGATAATTACTGATCATTTTTAACGAAGAACAGGGAAAAAAGGTTTTATTTGAATTTATCCACCTTAATTTGATTTTAAACCACTTGTTTATCAAGATACACAAGTAATAATTTTAACACAAAGAACAATCACACAAATAAATCTGTTTATGCACCCAAATTAAAATTAATAAGGATACACAGTGATATCCCATAGATACAAAACAAATAAGAAAAGCACTCAGAGAGCACAGTACTCCACCAAGGCTGCTCAGTCATATGATTTCTGACAGATGAAATCTTTTAACAGTTTATGGTCTGCAGTGGTCGATTTGTAGTAGGATCACAAGCATGTGATCGTCAGCAGGCAGCTGACGTAGTGTTCACTTGTTGTCATAGTAACAGTGATGCCGTGCTGCTATCTCACAATGATACAGAAATCTTTAACAAATTCGTGGATCCAGATTAGAAGCTGCATCACTGCCAAAATCTAATCACTTGGTCCTTGTGTCATTTTTGACCTTCCCTGAAAATTTAATTCAAATCCGTCAGTCCGTTTTTGAGCAATGTTGTGCGCAGACAGACAGACAGACAGACAAATCAGTGGCCATTGTCACATAACTCTGCCGTGTTCCTTGGTGGAGTAATAATCAAAGATAGGAAAACCTGTAGGTGCCGTGAAGACAACTAGGGCGAAGCTGTTGCACCACACTTAGGTTAAGGTTCTGTTTGCGTGGCCGGAACCAGGACACCACACTGGACTCTATGTGAACCCCAACAGCAGCCTTCAGAGGAAGCCACTGGGAGTGCATCACTTCAATGGAGGTGGTGGGAGTACTTTTTGACTGCAAAACCCATCTCGCATGGGCAACCACCAATCCACTGCCATCTGCAGCCTCCATCAGGAGATGTCTGCAGGCTCAGACTAGCGCTCCTCAGGAGGCCTGCATGGAAGCCCCAGGGAGCAGCACAATATTATCAAGGGACATAACAGGCTGTTTGTAAGCCACGAACGAAGCATGCTTGAGGTGTGCAACCATTTTTGATATGTGGTTTCATGGCTGTTTATATCTGTTAAAATCACACAAACATTCTGTAGAATAGTTATCTTATTGCAGCTGATGAAGTGTCTGTCACTGCTATATATTCAAAATCCAATCTGCTGACCTTTGACTGTTGAAGACAGATTAGACTGGGGAGGTTGGCAAACACTGAAGACATCTCATAGGTAGTTAATAATTTTGTTTTTCAGGATAAACCTCAGTAGGAGTCTAAGAAGTATAGATGTGTGCTAAAGTGAGATTTGTGCTGTTTTATTTTTTCATCAACCTTCACTGTGTAGGTTCAGATAAACAATGAATCATTTCAGAGCCAGTCTGCCAATGTTTAATATTTAACTGATGCTCTCGGGACTTTTTCATGTTCACACGTCCAGACTGAGTCGCCAAGATCACATGAAGAGCATATGGGGATTCTGAATCATACTCCCGTCTTTTTTTCCTTTTTGCTTCCGTTTTGAATAATGTGACTGTTCTGATTGTCAGATATGGTGGCTGCTGATGTGTGTGACAGTCCGTCATTATAGTACAATGAGTGATGTGTGTGTGTGTGTGTGTGTGTGTGTGTGTGTGTGTGTGTGTGTGTGTGTGTGTATAGTCCTTTCTCTGTCATTTATAATAGATTCATTTAGTAGCTTAGATCTTGTCAGCTTCAGGCTCAGTCTTTTATGTCAGTCAGTCAGTAAGTGTGTGTGCGCTATGAATGCATTCACAGACATTGATTCTGCTGAATAAACCTGACTGAAGTCTCTCCTCACACAAAGGTACAATTCTTATTTCTCCGCTCAGGCGTCTGCAGGGTTGTAATCAAAGAGTGTTACTAACTGAGATGCTAATGGAAACTCATGACTCCAGCTGGGGCTGAACAGTTGCACTCGAATAGTGAAATTCAACACTAAATATTGAGGTTTCAGAGAACCGAGTTATTTATTGTTGTGCTTGGAAACATAGTGGCTCCAGATATATTAACCTACTTTGCTCCACTGTTTAAAAGCAATCCTAGATATAAAAGTAACTGTTACATTACAGTAGCAATGACCTGTGCTGTCTTTGTTATCTTCTATTTTTGCAAACATCCATTCTAAATCTTCACAGGGTAGCAGACCAGCACATAGAACACACACACAGAATCTGGACCAACAGATACACACTACCGTTCAGGAGTTTGGAGTCACTTAAAAATGTCCTTAGTTTTGAAAGAAATTTATTTTTTTTCAATGAAGATAACATTAAATGAATGATAAATCCAGTCTAGACATTGTTAATGTGGTAAATGACTATTCTAGCTGGAAACGGCTGATTTTTAATGGAATATCTCCATAGGGGTACAGAGGAACATTTCCAGCAACCATCACTCCTGTGTTCTAATGCTACATTGTGTTAGCTAATGGTGTTGAAAGGCTCATTGATGATTAGAAAATCCTTGTGCAATTATGTTAGCACATGGATAAAAGTGTGAGTTTTCATGGAAAACATGAAATTGTCTGGATGACCCCAAACTTTTGAGCGGTCATGTACTTCAGGGTTCCTATGGAGAAATTCCACTTAATAAAGCTGGAGCTGTTAACACTGTGAACACATGCCACCAGCAATCAGGAAACATTTCTGAGTATACATAATTAAAAGTACAACTAATTAAAAGTAGTACATAATTAAAATAGCAAAACATTTAAAACAAATGAATAAATAAACATTCGAACTGAGCCATCAGTCAGTTTGTGGTTTCATACTGCAGCAAAAGTCTGCTTATATTAGGCTACTGTTTAAAATTCTATCTTATACAAGCTCAGACGAGTCCTTAAACTGATTCAATTTACACCGCTGAACTCTCTAAAATCTTTCTGACCAGTGATTTTCCGTGCAGTCTGAATTATTTGCATTAACTTTGATTTTGAGGACACAGAAATGCTTCCACACCATGTAATCACTCCATACCTGATAAGACTCTCTAAGTCTGAGGGGAACCTGAGAGGACGATTGACAATAGAACTGAGATACAGAAATTGGAGAGTAACTGTCATGTGTTGGAGGTGTTAGTTAAAGACTAAGGAAAACTGCAGGCTGATTAACAAGCTGCTCTGGTTCTCTAGCTTTCTATAGAGCGTTTTAACAGTTAATCAAGGACAGTTGTGTTGAGTGCTTCATCCATAATTAGTTTCTTACAGCACAAATAGATCCGTTTAGCTAGCTGGGGTGCTGAAAAGTAACCAATGCACACTTTAGTCTGTCTCCATTGGCTATTTCAGAGGCTGCTGGAGGCTCCTTAATTCTGATTACAGAAATTAAACAATTTAGTGGTGAAATGATTGGCCGATTAATGGACTTGTGATTTATCAGTGAAAAATACAAATTTTCTGGTTGCAGGTACTCAGATGTGTAGATAAGGCTTTTGTATTAGAACAATTTTCTGTTATTTTTTTAGTCATTCTCTACAGGAAGTGATTGATGAATGAATTAAAAATAATCAACATCATAATACATACTGGCGATAATCAGTAAGTGTAAATGGATGAAATGATAACATGACAGCAAATAGAGGGCTCTCAGTGCATGAAATGAGGTTAACCTATTCAACTGCTGCAACTGCCAGCCAGACAATAACGCAAATTCAAAAGCGTCACCATGGGTTCAACTGAACCAGCAGCCTTTTTTTTTTTTTTTTTTTTTTTTTTTGCTTTTAATATTTGATACTTATTCAGCTATTTTTGCCAGCGGTGATGCAAACAGGAGCAGACAGTCCCCTAAAAAAATCAAGCCCTACATTATTCAATTTAATAATCCTGCATGTTATCTGAACCGTTAGCTCACTCAGCAGTGCAGAACCTTTTCACAGAGGGTGAAATCAGCTCTCGGTGTGTTTATGCTGTCCAAGGGAGCTTAATTGGTGTGAGCGTAGGCAGGGAGTGAGAGACACACAGGACACACACTTATGTCTGTGTGCATCTCTTGTGTATGTGCAGGAAACACACCATCCATTGCACATAAACACACACTACTTTCTTCCTTTGGTCTCCCCTCTGTCCTCCTCCCCCTCGTGTCTACTACACCTCCTGTTCTTTGTCTCATGCTTTTCTCTCTCCCCTCTTCTTCTTCATGGGGAGATGTTTTCTTTATCATCTTCTCTCTGCTCTTACCTTCCCCTCTTTGTCCTCTGCTGCTGGATCTGCTTTCTGCTCTTTGTCCTCTGTGCACTCTCCTCCTCTCTCGTCTTACCTCTCCCTCCCCTGAGACTGAGGGGTGAGTTGAAATGATTGGGGTGTTGTGGATAAAAAGAGCAGCAGCAGCTGCATCAGGTGTAAATGGTTTCTGTCTTTACTACTTTACCAGCTGACTGCGCTTTTGGCTGCTGCAAAAAACTAAGTCTCAACATGAAGTTTTCTTTCCTTCTTCTTGGTGTTACAGCTTTAGTTCACAGATCAGTAAATGAAATGTACATTTTTAGATAAATCATAACATCCTAACTTTATGAACCAACACAATTTGACTCCAAGATCACGATGCTGAATTTTATGTAAATGAAGCACTTTCTTCTTACTGCTTAAATTTCTTAGATGTGATCTTATCTGTTCTGTTCAACTTTTTTTTTTTTAACATTCATACTAAAAAAATCATAAAACTAAGTGAATGAGACAGCGAGGGAGGAAGATATCAAAGCACATAGGGGAGAAAGATAGAATAACATAATGTTCATTATATTCCACCACTCTTAGCTTTAAAAGTCTCCCCTGTGAATTGACAATAGGTACACTGGAAGCAGCAGCAGACTTTTCCTGGGACGGCTTTGAAAAAACAAACAGAACTAAGAGATTTGAAATGTAATTTCTGTATATAATCATCAAAACTTGACTCGTTGACTGAGTGTGAGTGGGTGTACGAGTGAGTGCTCATGGATTTAAATGAAGATGGGAGTCTTCATTTAAATCCAAGTCTAGCTTCAGGGGATTTTTTTTTTTGTTTCTTTCTCCCAACCTGTCAGCTACTTGTTGCCATGGTAGCGTTATGTCAAGAGGAGGTACTTGGTGTGTGTGTTTGTTTTGTGTGTGTTGTGATGCTGACAGATGAACCTGCAGGGGTTACTGACACACCCCAACACTCCCCTGGCATTATCCTGACACACACACACACACACACACACACACACACACACACACACACACACACACACACACACACACACACACACACACACACACACACACATGCTAATGGCAACATGTTGAGCAACAAGCATGCAATTTCATTATCCAACCATTACCAGAATCTTACATTTAGTCTTACCCCTGTGTGGTTGTTAGTGATAAACTGGATACAGGGAGTTTAATTCCAAATTTAAATATCCGTCATTTAAAAATGTGGCATGAAGTTGAACAGAATGACAGAATAATCCCTGACTTCAAAGTAAAACTGTGTTGCACAGTGTCTAATTTAATTGCAATGCTGTAACTCACAAATCTGTTTTTATGTTCGGTGAACACTGAACATGAGGATTTCTTCATTTTCCACTGAAATTACCCAAACACATAATGTTTCTGAATAGTGTAATGTAATCATGCAATGTTATGCATGGCCCTGTTTTCATTTTTAATACATTTTAAAATTATATTCATTCTCAGCTTCCAGTGTTCTTTTCTCTAAGTTCGTCTCTGAAATATAACTCAGAATAACGAATGCAGTGAAGTGGGCCTGCCCTAAATATGCATGGAGGAGCTGAATGAACGTTGTGGATGTGAACTCACAGGAAATTAACACATTCATTCATGCAAAGACGAGAGCTGTTCATGCATACACTGCAGTGGATACAGCAGTTCAGAATAGTCACACACGTAACTTGCACCTGTGAATTAATATTTTAAACAGACTCACATCATGCATAGATGTGAAGATATTGGATGTGTAGATGCAAAAATAAAGAAATAATAAATGAAGGCATGTGCATTCAAAGTAGTGATAATGCAAGCAGATTATGTGACATGCAGTCATGAATAAATTCAGACACATACATGCACACACACAGCACATCTGTAACTTTAAACATGAATTGTAAATTCTGCCATGTGCTCACGGATAATCAAATCAGTGACGCAGATATTTTGAATTTGTGATATTTAGCAGGATATTTATGCTAAATGAGTGTCTTCTGAGCCTTCACAAAGAAGAACACAGCTTTTTCTTTCATGCTTCATTGATTGGATTTTTTTTTTGTGTGTGTTGCATGTTTGCCTACAAATTATGTTTGTCCTGGTGCCGTTCATCTTCTTTTACATTATTCATGTGAAGAGCAGCGCTGGTAAAACACACAAGTACAAACACACCCAATACACATCAATAAGTTGAAGCGGACTTCACACTGCGCAATCTAAAAACAATTCACAGCATATTCACACATATACAGGACATCAATAAACACACACACAGAATACAAAACATGCAGTTACGCAGAAGCAACGCACACACATGCACACTCACATGTACTACAAGCATAAAGAGTGACCTGAGGCCAGCCAGTCATGTTTGACCTACAGTTTGACCATCTGGCCCTGTTTTAGTTGGACTTGTTGTTTTCTGATGTCATCCTGACTGTGTACAGCAAAATGCATTTATATTTGTATTTTACTGGTACATTAAAGGTCCTATGTGAAGCATGCTAACATCCATAAATCATGAGCATATTAAAGCCTTTTTAAGAGCGGTTTTAGTGCCAGTCCAAGAATTTTACACTGTAAGAAAAGTCTTCAACATCTCCTATTAGAATACAAATAGGAGGGGCACTGCTTTTTCCAAGAGCTAAATTTTCACAATTTTTAGAAACTAAACACTAAATGACTGTCTCAATATTTAGAATGAAAATTTTAAACAATTTCTGGAACTAGAAGTCAGTCATGTTAACAAATACATATGCAGATTAAACTGTTGTTAACAACTGGGATTCACAGTTTGTCACAAAATTGGCTCATATCTGATGAACATCATGGAGTCACTTATTCACTGTATTTAATGTGAATAATGATCCAGCTGCTGGAGACAGCTGTGCTGCAGGAGTAGATGTCCACAAATACTGTCCCAGCAACTTTATCAGTCCATTAAATCTGTCAGCACTGACTGGCACTGTAAAATATATTTGTATTCAGAATAGAGTGTCTGATGAATTTGTCTTGAAATACGATGCACTTCATGACTTTATTTGAATGTTGTTGAAGGCATGTTCAGGATGAGCCTCTGGTCGCTAGCTAAATCTGACAGCCACCAAACACTTTTTCTTTTACAACTTTATGCTCCAGAGTTCATTAACATAACTGACACAGTTAGCAGTTACACAGTAGAGAGGTTTACTCATTTTATGCCATCTGTCTGGACAGACAGCAAACACACCTCCTCCTTATAAAACAGTAAGAAGCTCTACTTACCGGTGCAACAAGTAACTGCATACGCTACCGTTCAAAAGTTTGGGTTCACCTTGAAATGTCCTAATTTTTGAAAGAAAAGCAGTTTTTTTTTCAATGAAGATAACATTAAATGAATGATAAATCCAGTCTAGACATTGTTAATGTGGTAAATGACTATTCTAGCTGGAAACGGCTGATTTTTAATGGAATATCTCCATAGAGGTACAGAGGAACATTTCCAGCAACCATCACTCCTGTGTTCTAATGCTACATTGTGTTAGCTAATGGTGTTGAAAGGCTAATTGATGATTATAAAATCATTGTGCAATTATGTTTGTACATGAATAAAAATGTGAATTAACACGTCAAATTAGGATGACGTCAAACTTTTGGACGGATGTGTACCTCTCATCTCTTTCCTTCTCAGTTAATGCATTTCTGTTGTATTAAATTGTTTACAGCAAACATTTGATAAACAGGTATTCATTAACATCCCTGCTCCATATACAGGTGCCCTGAGCCAGCATAGCTGGGCTAAGAAGTATCTGTCCTGTAGCAGTGCCAGGCAGTCTCCTGTGGACATTGATGAGACGTTCACCCAGGTCAGGCTGCAGTACCAGAACGTACAGCTAGAGGGCTGGAACAAACTGACAGCAGAATCCACCACCATCCACAACAATGGGAAGACTGGTATGTTGATATTCCTCCACCTTCCTGCTCGTGTGCCTTCCACTAAGATATGCATTTTGAGAAATTACTCGTATTAATCAGCTTTAATTCTAACCATGACCAAAAGGTTTCCACAACCTCAATCAAAGGTCAACTTTCATAAAAATTCTTGCTGCTGAAGCCACATTTGAAATACAACGCTGCAGGAAATCAAACCATAAGCTGGCTTACTTATATTGACCTTCTATCTTCTTTCAATCCGCAAGAAAAGCTTATTTAAGCTGCAAGCACTGGAAGTAGATACAGTATGTAGTAGATTCAATCTATGGAAATGATCTTGACATTATTCTGGTGCTGTAAAGCACAACATCTTAATCCCTGGCTGTGGAAAGAAGCTTAACTTTCCAGATGCAACAAAAAAAATGATTCGCAACTCAGAGGTTAATGACGGAGAGAGCGACTAGGATTTAAAGGAGAGAAAGTCAGACACAGAAAGAAGAAGCGAGAAAAACTAAGTAATTGAGAGAGAAGCAACCAGAGGGACAGCAGTACAGAGCGATCATGTGGTGAAAGGAGGAAGATCAATGCCAAGAGGCAGAGATGAAACTGAGCAAGAGAAAAGAGGCAACAAAAGAGCAAGAGGGAAAATGTATGGAGAGGGAAGGAGAGAAATGAGAGCAATGTGAAGAGTCAGAGAGAGGAGAAGCGCCATGTGGAGTGATATCTGGTGTGATAAACAAATGAAAGCTGTCTACCATCACCATCTTTCCAATACTCAGCTGGGGTTGTATGTGTCTGTGTGTGCGCTCTCTAAATGTTAATGGTCCAGACATTAATCTTTTTTTTTTTTTTTTTTTTTGCTCAGTGAAGTCAGAGAGGAAATTGTGGATTAAAACCGATATTACATTGCTGGCAGGATAATATAATGAAAGAAATATATGACCTGCACAGTTGCACTAAGCTGAATGGTGTGAGAGATCCTTTAGTATAATAAATGTTAAATAAATGTTATATCACATAAATCATTTTTTTTCTTGATGTTCACATGTGCCTCCAATAAGCAAATATAATGAAGGAAAGTGGACTTGAGAAAACTGTATTCTTTATTCACAGTAAAATTACTGAATAAAATGCACTTAAGCTGCGTGCTTTCTCTTTTTTTGTAGGTTAGCAGTGGATAAGTGGTTCAAAAAGAGTTGCTTTTGAATTATAACACAGAACACAAGATGTCATACTAGATTCTACCTGTCAGCAGCCTTACAAAGGTAGCAACAAGCTGGTGAACATAATGGAGTGTTTAGTTACTAAAGAGCTGAATATTTCCTCTCATGAATTGCTGCAGGCCACAATAGAGCTGGAAGGAGAATGAATATGGACTTACATTTGTGTTGTGCACAAAGTGAAAGCTCTGCAGCTGCTGGATGTGTAATAAAGCAACTGTTCACCTTTATGACAGACAGCCACAAAGTAATAATAGAGGACCTTATTAGGGCTGCACAATCAATCAATTATTGATCTTGGTCACAATTTTAGCTTCCCACAATTAAATGAGCATGATTTACTGTGCTATTGACATTTAATATTTGTGCTCTATTCCCAAAAATACTCCTCATGCACATAAAATATACTTGTCTCAACTTGTGGAAATCTGACCTGAGAACGGCTTATTTCACTTTTCAAAGTCATTTTTGGTCACTCACCTGTCTGAACCGCTGCACTGCAGTAACTCTATAGGGAGACTAACAGTTTCTCTGTGCACGGTTGCCAAGATAGCGATTGCCGCAGCCTACATGTGAAGCATTTAGGGAACATTGGTAAAATGTAGTGTCTCTTGAGAAGCAGATGTTCAGCGAGAAAGAGTTTTGAATTTCATTTTATTTATATTTTGTCTCTCTGTGATGCACTAAATTCATTATTTTAAGTCTTTTTTGATGCAAAGATTTATACATCAGGAATGTAGAGCAAGATCAAAGTCAAAAGCAGTGTTCTGTTTGTTTAAGTGGGAAGGTGCAATGAATTTTGTCCCTAAAATGAAAGTCATAATCATGATTGTGATAAATAGTTAGGGCTGTCCTTTTGGCCATAGTCATGCATCTCTACTCTTTATTACTGCCTTTATATAGTAATAATGTACAATTTTAGCTTGTTTTGGTTGCTCCCAAGTGGCTTAAACTCAGACAGTGCTGTGTTCAGTATTGTTAATTACTCTGCCAAGGAACGTAATCGAGTTATGTGACTAGATTAGCGTTGGTTTCTCTGTCCGTCTGTTCTTCTGTCTGTTACCAACATTACTCAAAAATGGACAAGCAGATTTGGATGAAATTTTCAGGGAAGGTCAGAAATGACACAAGGACCAAGTGATTAGATTTTGACAGTGATGCAGCTTATAGTCTGGATCCATGGATTTGTTAAAGATTTCTGTATGATTGTGAAATAGCAGCACGGCGTCACTGTAACTATGGCAACAAGTGAACACTACGTCAGCTGCCTGCTGACGATCACATGATTGTGATCCTACTACAAATCCACCGCTGCAGACTTAACGGGACTTATCCTATCCTATTAAATTGTGGGGGTGTTTCCGAGACCGATCAATTCCCGCCGCCCGCTACGTATCTATGTCACACAATTTGGTATCCGTGCATAACGTACACATGCATAACACACGCCTGTGCTCAGCGCAAGGTCATTTTGTTTGTGAGTACATCTATATTAGATGACCACTTTCTAAAAAATGCTGCATTTCTGACAATGCCATATGGGGGGGTGAACAGCCTTGGCAGAGTACTGTGCTCTCTTTGTGCTTTTCTAGTATTAATTATTGTATTGCTGAGATGACAAGTTTGACATCCCAAAATACATTGCAAATTGACTCAGAATATCCACATTTAATGCAGGAACACATTATCATATCCAAGTTGTAGCAGCAACATGCTATATGTCCTTTTCACTGTGGAATAACATGGATTTTGCATCATTTATTGTAATGTAAAGGAAACAATTAAAGAAATGTTTTGAGTCTACAAATTACCACTTGCTACCATCATGCCAGTAGCTTAGAGCCAGAAGACTTAAATTAGGACAAAAGTTTTAAGCCAGCAAGTGTTGTTGGTCACGCAGAGTCCTCAGATGTACTGTTGATTAATCCTGCTGTAGGTAAAATTTGATGCCCCTCAGTTCTTTAAAATGAAAGTCATCATTTGCTAACATTAAACTCATGTGCCTGTGTCTTTTTTAGTGGCCATCGATGTGGACGGAGAGTTCTTTGTGAGTGGAGGAGGACTGAGCTCCAGGTTTCGTGTTAGTAGAGTCACCTTCCACTGGGGACGCTGCAACGCAACATCAGATGGGTCTGAACACAGCCTGAATGGGATGAAATACCCTCTGGAGGTAAAGGGCACCAGTACACAGCATCTGTTTTGTCGAACAGTGAACCCTGCATAAAGATAACCTGTGTGTTTCTGGTTGTGGTTTAGATGCAGATCTATTGTTACGATCCGGATGACTTCCAAAGTCTGGATGATGCTATAAAGGAAGGAGGGAGGGTGGCTGCTTTGGCTGTGCTCTTTGAGGTAGGTTAAGTTGATGATTGAAACCTCATTGTCAAAGGTCGATTTCTTTATCCTCAAATAAAGTATAACTAACGTTGTTGCTGTCTGTCTATTAGATGCCTGATAGAAGCTTGTGTTTTTGTTTACAGATTAGCCTCGACGACAATGAGAACTTCACTCCTGTTCTAGAGGCCATCAACACTGTCAGCAGGTTTGGTAGGTCACTGCTACATTACTCTGTAATACAGCTTGCTAAAAATGAACATGAAGCTGTGTGCCGATGGTGACAGAGTTGACCTTCAGCTGGAGAGCCTGGGTTAAAACCTCTGATGTGTTCAACGAAGCGCAAGACTTTAATTTGTAACCTGCATCATGCAGCCGAGTACAGGTGCAGCAAAGTGTTTTCTCCTGATAGTAGATCTAGTTGTGCTGAGAAAAGACAGAAGAAATGTATAAACATATATCAACATATATACTACACTAAAATAAAGCAAAGTATTCAACAAAAATGTTCCAACAATGCACAAAGTACAATCAAATAGATGACTAAAATACCACAAGAGGTATATTAACATATGAACATCTTTCAGTAGTGTTGAAGTGTAACACTGAACACTGTAAATTTGTTTCTTTCAAGAAGATGAAAAATGGACCTAAATATTTTTTTGTATTTGCAAGCTAAAATTTGGGTATGTAAATATATATAATAATGGTGCTTTAAACAGAAAAGCAAAATTTCTGATCAGGTAATGCAAGAAGCTGACAAACAACTAACTAATTGCAACTGGACACTAAATTAGAATGTGAGAGTGTTTAGTCCAGGTTCTTAGTATAAAGTAATCAACACAACTAAAGGCTTAAAATCATGTAAACAACCAAAAGTCATATTTACGTCACATGTTCTTGTGTTGCAAATACATGGGCCAGATGTGGCCATCGAACAGGTTGGGGGAGTCTGGCGTCGTGTAGTTCCTAGAGCACCTCCTCTTTTTGCATTCCTCTTATGGGATGAAAATAAAGTAATGCTGGTCCAGCACATCGATCAATGGTCTGTAGGTGTGAAGCAGGAAGCCCTCCACAATAAGGATGTGAGTCTTCTCCTCCTTGTGGTCAAACTTTGGGACGATCTCTATATCCAGGGTGTGAATAATGCCATGATACTTCTCAAACTTCACCAGGTTCTCCAGCCACACGTAGATCGTACTCATGACGTCCAAAATACTTGAGGAATATACTGTCTTCCTCACGAAACACTTGCAAATCTTTCTTTGAAGTTTGAATTCTACATTGTATACATCCATATTAATAAGGAAACAATTGTCTTCCTTTTTCCTTTGCTAGTTTCTTGATGCATTACCATTACCTGTTGATCATTAATAGATCTTCTCGGATAGTTCTGAACCCGAGACCATTCCAGAGATCAGGATCTACATTTTATTTTCACACGAGTCTGAGTCCGACCTCATCTATGATCACAGATTCTGGGTGTATTTAACATTATTTGTAATACCTGAGTGGATCTGAGATGACCCAGTGTTGAAGTGCTGTGTGTATATTGTAATTTGCAGCAAAAAATAGTATCGTAGCATTGCTATCGTTAGCAGGTGTGTCAACATAAAAGCAGTTGCTGTTATCATTCTAAAGGGCAAACAGTTTTCTCTTTATTCTGTTAGACGCAACAAAACTGCAAAGCTGATTCTAAACGAGTCACCTTTGTCATTTGTGACAGCAAGTTGGCTTTTATATTTCCAGGTTTGTTTCAGTACAGGCACAAATTTTTTAATCCATGAAGATCTCCGGTATTTAGTGTGACATCACTGGTAAGACTGTATTGTCTTCATGCACATGCACAAGGAAAACAACGGGCACCCACTCACAGACAAACTGCTTCACAGCCCTATTAGAAATCATAAAGTCCAAAGAATGCTTTTAAATCTACTTGACACAAAAATAAACAGGTGATTTAATATAATTTTACCAGACAGTAGGGTAATGCAGAAACATTACTGCACAATAAATTATACTTTCCTCTCCAAAACAATAAAATGCCTAAAGATCGCTGATTTCTTTTTACTAAAACTCATCATGCATGTCTTAGACAACACACAGCCTGACATTTTTAAGATGCTTTGTCTCAGGTTGTTTTGCTGCTTGGGCTTTTTCCAGGTAAGAGTGGATCAGTGGAGGCTTTCACCTTGAGGTCCCTGCTGCCTAATAACACAGATAAATACTACATATACAACGGTTCTTTGACTGCTCCTCCCTGCTCCGAAATGGTGGAATGGATCGTCTTTAAACACACTGTGGCCATATCAGAAACACAGGTTGGTAAATATTATCACACACAAACACACTGTCAGTCATGCTGTCTTGATTAACATCTCAACTAGAAAAACACTCAGAGAGTGCAGTTCTCCGCCAAGCCTGTTCATTCCCCCATATCGCATTGTCAGAAATGCACCATTTTTTTCTAAATGCAGCATTTGTTTATTAATTATTGATGATCAGAAATCACGGCACCATAGAATGTGGCCATTTAACACAGATGTACCCACAAACAAAATGACCTTGCCCTGAGCACAGGTGTGTCTTATGCATGTGTACATTATGTACAGATACCAAATTGTGAAATCTAAATATGTAGTGGGCGGTGGGAATTGATCGGACTCAGAAACACCCCCACAATTTAATCAATTGTCCATTGTATCATTTCCAACGAATAAGTCCTGAGAAGTCCACAGCGGTGGATTTGTAGTAGGATCACAATCATGTGATCATCAGCAGGCAGCTGATGTAGTGTTCACTTGTTGTCATAGTTACAGTAACACCATGCTGCTGTCTGGCAAAGATACAGAAATCTTTAACAAATCTGTGGATCCAGACTATAAGTCGCATCACTGTCAAATATAAACATTTGGTCCTTGTGTCATTTCTGACCTTCCCTGAAAATTTCATTCAAATCTGTTAATCCGTTTTTGAGTAATGTTGCAAACAGACAGACAAACCAACATCGTTCGTCACTTAACTCTGACATGTTCCTTGGCAGAAAACTGAAGTAGCACTGGTTTTCATCCACTTTCTTTCCCTCTGAATGTACCTTTATGCATTTGCATCATTCTCCTGCACAGCTACAGTCATGAAAAGCTTCTTTTCAAATCAGTCACAGCAGCTCCAACTTCTAAATAGATGTATCAGTGCCTGATGGGAGCATGGAAGCATTGTGATGCAAATTTTAATGTTAAACACGTGCCGTCACACTTGTGTCTATTGTTGCATTGGTTCAAAGCCATAAAAGAAAAAACAGCAGTCGACAGTAGCTTTGGTATTCATTTTAAAAACACCATCTCCTTAAAATGGAGGAACATCTTATCCACGGTTAGTGTCACTGCTGCCTGTAGTCATTGTGTCTGCCTGTAGTTTATGGCTGGTTTCAGGTCAGCTGTTTTTGACATCTGCACGAAACAAAAACAAAATGTTATGCTGAACTGATGCAGTGTGACGGGTTTGGTCAGAACTTACAGAACAGGGTTTTATTGTGGCTTGATGTGGTAGAAAAAGCAACACAAGCTGACACTGAGCTAACCAAAAATAGAGCAGCGCTGTCTCTCTGCCTCAGTCTGGCACCAAAACAAGCCTCTTAAGCACACACACACTCACAGCATCAGTTTTGAGTTTATTTTGTCAAACCACATACAGACAGAGACGATGCAAAAGACATGTTTATTTGCTTTGTTTCAGTTGCCATTTTCTCTCTGTTCAGCTCGTGTTCAGTCTTCACTGTCTGTGTGTGTGTTGGCAGCTGGAGGTGTTCTGTGAGGTGATGACCATGGAGCAGGCTGGATATGTGATGCTGACGGATTACCTGCAGAACAACTTCCGAGAGCAGCAGCAGCAGTTCATGGGTCAGGTGTTTGCTTCCTACACCGGAGTCGAGGACGTGCTCACACCCAGTATGTCACCACCTATTACAAACAAAAAGTTTGCTGCTTGTGTTTTTGTTTTTTTTTTCTTCTTTCTACTTCAAAGCAATTTAACTCAGATCACTTGATTTCTGTTCATCCAATTTTCTCACTATTCATCATGTCAGTTTCTTCTATTATTGTTGTCACAGTTTTACATTAAAGTTTAAAGAAGAAGATGTAGCAATGTGACAGTAAAGGGTTACGTTTCCAAAATGTTCACATTTTTAATTCATTTCTTGTTTCAGTTCAGTTTCAATTATAGCATCCCATATCACAACATACAGATACACTACTGTTCAGAAGTTTGGGGTCAATGTCCTTATTTTTGAAAAATAAGCATTTTTTTCAATAAAGATAACATTAAATGAATGATAAATCCAGTCTAGATATTGTTAATGTGGTAAATGACTATTCTAGCTGGAAACAGCTGATTTTTAATGGAATATCTCCATAGAGGTACAGAGGAACATTTCCAGCAACCATCACTCCTGTGTTCTAATGCTACATTGTGTTAGCTAATGGTGTTGAAAGGCTAATTGATGATTAGAAAACCCTTGTGCAGTTATGTTAGCACATGGATAAAAATGTGAGTTTTCATGGAAAATATGAAATTGTCCGGGAGACCCCAAACTTTTGAACGGTAGTGTAGTTTACATATTAAAGTCAAAAACTAACATCAAGTGTCTTGGTAAGGTGTTGGACCACCACATGCTGCCACAACAGCTTCAAAGTGAACATTAATTCTACAAGTCTCTGGAGCTCTCAAGGTCCAGGATGTGATTCAGTTTTTTTCTTAAATCTGTCATTCATCTGTACATCATCTCTGTGCGCTTTACATAGTAACATCAAGACCTTGCAATATAATAGAGAGAAACCCAACAATTTCCTATTGAGCAGCATTTGGCGCCAATAGACACTTAACAGGAAGAAACCTCTGGCAGAACCAAACTCAGGCTGGGAAGCCATCTGCCTCGACCAGTTGGGGTGAGAGGAGAGAGAAAAGATGAGTTGTGCTGTCTTTGGCTTTCAGAAACATAGTGACAGCCAATATAACCACCAGTTTACTGTATTGCAGCCTTATGTTCTAAAGTCACAGACTAGATTTTAACCTGTGAGTCTGCTCTTGTAGATTCTGTAAACATCTGTGTGTATCCCGAGTTACATTTTTTCCTCATGAAAATAATCCCTCCCTTCCTTAAAATGGCTAAGATGTAACTTTATTCATTGCTTCCTATAGAATGTGCAGATCTATGAAGTTCCTGTCTCTCTCTCCATTTCCCAGCATTGTGATCACAGCATCTTAATATTTGAGTAATTCAACCCATACATGTTCGACCCAGAAATTGATATTGAATAAGAATAATGATGCAGAAAGTCCTATCCTGCAAGTTGACAGGATTGGTTTCGTAGCTTAGTTATACACTGCCCGTCTAAAACAAAAGTCGCACACTCTAATATTTCGTTGAACCACCTTTACCTTTGAGAACGGCACACATTCGCTGTGGCATCATTTCGATATTTATTTCTGTCCAGAGGTGCATTAATTTTTCAACAAGATCTTATATTGATGATGGGAGAGTTGCACAAAGTCTTCTCCAGAACATCCCAAAGGTTCTCAATGGGGCTGAGGTCTGGATTCTGTGGCGGTCAATCCATCTCATACTCCCTGATCCACTCATTCTCAGTGTGAGCCCATGAATCCTGGTACCATCATCTTGGAACATCCCCATGAAAAACTCCACTGATGGAAAGACCTGGTCATTCAGTATATTCAGGTAGTCAGCTGACCTCATTCTTTGGGAACATAATGTTGCTGAACCTGACCAACCCCAGATCATAACCCTAACCCCCACAGGCTGGTAGGCACTAGCCATGATGAGTGCATCACTTCATCTGCCTCTCTTCTTACCCTGATGCCCCCATCACTTTGGAACAGGGTAAATCTGGACTCATCAGACCACATTTGTTCTTTGAAGATGATGGTTCTCCACTATCCTTCCAGGTTTTATTGATGTGTTGGACGGTTGTTAACCTGATTTCAGTAATTTCAGAAATCTCCTTAGTTGTTTTCTTTGCTTGATGCAGGCCAATAATCTGACCCTTCTGAGACAGATTAACATCCTTTCCATGGCCACAGGACTAAATGTCTTCCAACATGGTTGTTTAAGAAATGAGAAGCTCCTCACTGCATCAGCTAGGGTTAAATAAGTTGTTGCACCTGAAATGTATTTATCACTGCAGTAATTATCCAATGAAAGGCTCTCTATTTGCTTTGTCAAATCCAAGTGGCAACTTTTTTTTGGACAGGTGGATGCTGAGCAATAGTGTTGACTTCTTATTTCATGCATAATGTGCTCTCTAGCTTATTAAAAACACCAAGGTAAAAAAAAAAAATAGATTCTCACCTGAGGGTTAAAAAACCCCCCAAACATTTAGGCATTTCTGGAGACCATCACTCTTCATCTTGTCTATATTCCCTCCTTCCAAACCTTATTCACCATGCTAGTCTGCTATTGACACAAATACACAGTTTTACACTCTCCTTAGAAATAATATATCACTTATTTATCACTACATTGACACAATCTTTTAAAGGTTATTGAAGAAAAATGGCAGATTAATCAATGATGGGAATATTTGATGATTGCAACCCCTCGGTGTAATACTGTAACTGAAATCCAACTAAAGCTGCAGCCACACATTATTTCATTTCTTTCAGTCTTTTAACATGGAGGTGAACTTAACCATCATAGGCTATTTAGCAAGCTTGCTAGGCGAAGTAAGAAATAATCATCAAGATTTTGGATGATGCATGTACAGCACAACAACTTACATTTCACTGAGCTTCATTTGATAACATACTTCCTGTGAGATTAAAAAAATCATGCACTATCATTTGCTTGTTCACAGTGAATTTTTGATAGAAAATGGCTTAGAAAATGACTGGCAAAGATCTCAACAGCAAAGTACTGGCTGAAAAACTGATATCGATCAACAATACTATTCAGTCTCAGCAGACACAGCATGTTAAAATTTTATTCTATGAGAAGTTTTATTTAAGCTTTAAAGAGTCCAACCCGGAGTCTCTAAAGCTTTCTCCAATCTAATTTATATCAAATTTTGCACAACACTGTGGAGAAAATTGAGTCTCCCCTTAGGACACAATATAAATACTACATTATTAATCCTGTTTTTTTCCCATGACTGAAAATATTGCCAATTTCCTGCTGCCTCTGTAGCTGAAACACTGTCCTAAAAGGTCCTCCCCATCATGATCATCAAAAGATACAATTCACGATGCTCTCCATTTTCATAAAGTCGACCCTGAAGTGAAGTGGGTCTTTTGGGTTGCCAGGGAGCTCGACTTTGTAGTTCAGTGGCCCTGCTCCTCTCAGCACAGGCAATTTATTTTGCAGCTCTTTTTGAAATTGAAATAAAGTATTCAGAAATTCAGAAAAGGCTCTTTTTTCCTGTAACAAATTCATGCACCCATACACACACACACACACACACACACACACCACCCACTCATTGCCACACTCACCTCCTGAGCTGGGCTTTTTAAGATGGAATCTGATATTCTTCCGATTTCAGAACAGCCGATTAGCATCAAATTTCCATCAACTCTTAACTCAGTGTGAAATGTTGCACTGTTTCTGTGGTGTTCATGTTTAGATGTTCTCTTCTTATTGCTGTTTTCGTCTCGTTTCTGACTTTTTATCGTGTTTTTCTCGCTTATCATCCACACAAAATAATTGTCATTTCTACCTATTTGTCTCTCCAGCCTGCAGTTCCGAGCCAGAAAACATTCAGGCTGATGCCCAGAACGACACCACCATCGTGGTGACGTGGGAGCGTCCTCGTGTGGTTTATGATACCACCATCGACTGGTACACCGTCACCTACCAGAGGCTGCAGGGCCAAGACCAGGTCAAGCAGGAGTACAGGACCGATGGAGACCAGGATGTGGTATGAAGCGTCTCTTCGTAGATCTCCGTAAAACAGAGAAACACATCTGCTTCAAAACAGCTCCCACATGTGCACTCACCTTTGACTGCATGTAATTTCAGCTCATGTTTTACACCATTATCTACCGTCCACACAGGTACTTCTCACTGATAAATAGGTAATTGGTAAAAATTGCAGTAATTTCCTTTATTCCTGAAGCAAATATAAGAAAATAGTTCACATATTCAATCCATCCGTTCACCTACTGTCATCCTCCATCTGTTAGTCTCACTCATAGTGTGGGTGCTCGTGGAATCTGCATTGATCAAAGTATTTATGATTAATTGGTGTTGATAGTCAATCTCAACCTTAAAATGAGTCGATGAACATCACTTGCTGTGACAATATCTGTGTTTACATTATATGTGTATCTGTCTATATGTGTTAATGTGACCAACCCTACCCAACCAGAGGCATTATATTTTTGCATTGACTGTCCATTCTCATGAGCATGATATGTTTGGAATCGAATCTCTTCAGATTTGACACTAATGTTCTCTTGGACTTCAAGATGGACTGCTATACTTTTGTGTTCAAAGGTCAAAGGCTTCAGCCAATTGCACTGTCTGTAGACTTTGGGTTTTAGCTTGCCATGTTATGTGGCTTTCTCCCTCATCGTCTGCTAGCCATTAGCCAGGGTCATGTCAGTGCTCACTCCCCAGAGTGCAAATGTTCTATTAAAACAATTCCCCTGTCACTGTTTTTCAGGGGCACCGTCCCTACTTCATGGGCTTAGCACTGCCCAAGATGCCTGCGATTGGTTTAAAGAAATACAAACAATTTCCCCCTTTAGCAGAATGAGGTGCAGCCAGACCAGAGTCAGTTTGTTAACACTGACTCTACGCTGTGGATAAGGGTTTAGCTCTGTGATTTTTGGCCATAACTCAAGGATTCAGACACTAAATATGACAAAAATTCATCCAAATATTTAATAAAATAAAATGAGGAATTTATATCCAGTAGATGTGGCATCATAATATTCTGCAGAAATACTTTTTGAATTTTATTTTGACAAATTCAAAATAACCAAATCTAAACAGACCAGTGCTAAACGATGCTGTTTATCCTGGTGTTGGATGATGCTATCCAACACCAGGATCATTACTGCAATAATATCTTCTTTTATATAATTAACAGTGTTCAATAACATCCCATTCAAAATCGATTTAAATGAACAAATTTGCAGCATGATGAGTGAATGTTTAGTTAATTTCACAGGGTTTTGAGTGCATGTTAAACAAAAAAGATTGGAAACCACTCACTTGTGTGGCTTTGCAGGGTGCCATCATCTCCAGCCTGCTGGCCAACAGCAGCTATGTGGTTCAGGTGGTGGCTTTTTGCACAAATGGACTCCGAGGACGATGGAGCGACCAGGTTATAGTGGACATGCCGTTAGAAGACCCTGGTACACACACATGGACTCATGCACAGTAAAAACACATATTTGTACCATTACATTCCCAGTTGTAAGTCTTTATTCCTGTGTTCTCATTCTAGAGAGTGACTCCGATCCTGATGCTGTCACGAAGGATTCTGTAGGCAACAGGGAGGTAGGACGGTCTATGTGTCTGTGGTTACACCTGATCCCATTATTGTGCTGAATTCTGCATAATTACTTTGCAGCGCTGACGTTTGCCCTATATTCAATTATATCAGTGAGCCTAATTATTATGCAAATTAATGTAATTATGTTCATAGAGGCTTGTCATTGAGTGTTTAGAGAGCAGTGTAAAAGGTGATGAGGGACTTTATGAGGGACATGTTGAGGTGAGATTACAGAAAACCTGTAATGTCATGAGGAGGCTTTCTCTGACACAACCAGGACATTCATTTCACTCATTTAAGGAAGAAGAGGTGAAAGCATATTTTTGCTGCTTCCTCTGCACATAGTAGACAGTCAAACATCTTGTGATGCATTTCCACACTGTAGCTTTCATTTGTTCTTCAGGTCTCATCTGTATCCAGATGGGAGAAGCCAGAGAACCAGAATAAAGTAGATTTAACTCCAGAGGACCACAGTCCAGTGGAAGAGATCCCAGTGGAGCAGACCAGAGTTTACCAGAACCAGCCTTCACACCACGATGACCTGTACATAGACCAGCCTGAAGTAAACCGGAACATCCCAGTTCAGGTCGACACCCGTTCATCTCCAAAGACTCCCTCTGACTCTGTAGTTCTACAGAATGTGAGAAAGAAACCAGATCCTAAGAAGTCTCAGACTGATGATGATGTGGATCTGAACTGGATTGATGGGGACCAGGTGAACCCAACACAACGGCCCTTCACTAAGGCAGGTTTTGACAGCAATGGCGCAATCTGGGTAACTGACGTAACTGAACAGCCGGGATTCCTGTTTCCAGTTGCTCGGACAACCACTCTGCCAGCAATCCGCCGGCAAATCACAGAGGAGGCATCACTGTCAGTGTTGTCACATCAGGTAGCTTTGTCAACCTCCTTTTTCTCAACGGCCTTTTTCATCCTTAAACCTCAATAAATGCAATAATATTTGTGGACAAAAGCATTTAAGACACAAACTGGTGCTAGCAATAGTTCCTAAAATACCAGTGTAGCATGTTTTGATTCAAGATTACTCTCATGTTTTCTTCGTTTGTTTTGTCCTCTGTCTCCTCATGCTTGCAGTCAAGGGATCACAGTCCAACAGACCAAGCCAGTGAAAATGGCCTCCCTTCTCAGTCGGACCTTTACACCCCTCCAGTGGAGGACATCCAAGTCACAGATATCTTCTATGAAGACACAGTCAACAGCTCTCCACTGGAACCCATCAGCTCCACTCCAACAGTGTCTGGTTCTGTGCTGCCAGGTCAGATTTAACACTCTTAGTGACCAAAAACCCCATGGATTTCCACTGCTTTAGCAGATTTTGTGCAGTGCCAGAGAAATCTGATAAATGTTTAAATAGGTAGCAGCAGAAGGTTTTGTTCTACTGAACACTTGCCACTGACAATTTCTATGGAGACAGAAACTTGTCATTATTACCAAACTGTGTTACTTTTTTGTAATCTAATATAAAATCGAAACCTATTCTTTTTAAATTATGTGAATACATTTACAACTAATTTAACTTAACTTGTGTTGATTATAAGGAATACCAGAGGAAAGGAAAATCTTCTTTAACCAGTCTTTTCCCCTGTACATAACTGAACTTAATTTAACATTAATATAAGATTTTGACCATTTTCTCAGCTTGATCCCAATCAAAGATCTAAAAATTCTCTTTTTTCTCACTGTACTTAGTTTGAAATAATCAGCTGCAGCAGGAAGTAAAGAACTTGACTTGCTTATAAATGAGCCAGCACAGTATCAGACATTTGTGTCAGCGATCAAATTCAGATCTCAACTCTGTATTTTATCTGTTCTCAGAGTTGTCACACTTCTAATAACCATATATAAACTTCAGGTTCTCATCAATTTGTCATAAATCTTGGAGGAATCTGTGTTTCTGTTCCTTGCATAACTTGATAAACATACATCTGATCTTTCTCACACTGGACAAGTGTATTCCTCGAACCCTCAGGCAGAGCAGTGTTGAGCTTGAAGTCATTAGGATGAACAGTGACCACTTTTTGAGTCTTCCTTCAAACTATGGCATTGATCTCTGCTGATGCTAACATACCTGTGACAGCAGGCACTGCACTGGTTCTGTTCATTTTCTGTGCAAATTGTGGTTTCTATGTAGCTATTTACAGCTGAGTACATGTTGTGGAAACACTGCAGTCACATATTTTTGTCAAGTCACATCTGTTCGAATGGAATTGTTATTCACATTTCCTTTAAATTTATGATAAAGGTTTTGTACTTTATAATAGCTTCATGGGCCAACATGGGGGTACAGTGGTTAGCACTGTCGCCTTCACAGCAAGAAAGTGCTGGGTTTGAACTTTGTCTTCAGCTGCTGTCCATGTGGAGCTTGTATGTTCTCACTGTGTGACGTGCATGGTAGGTTAAGTGGTGGTTCTTAATTAGCCAGGTGCATGCATGGTTGTCTGTCTCTTTGTGTTACTCCTGTGATGAACTGATGACCTGTCCAGGGTGTATTTGGCCTGTTGTCCACTGTCAGCAGAGACTTTTCTCTTGTCTATTTATTGCTCCTTAAGGTTGTTAAAGAAAAAGCTCTGAGAAGCCTTTGAACAGAGCAAAAGAATTCCTGCTTATCTTGTGTTTCTCCCATTATTCTCAAAGTGGACAGGATAATTTGTCTTAGATTGGTTTATGCTTTATCTCCTTACCTCTCCTAAGAGGGGGTTTAGCAGAAACGGGTCAGAATTCAGTAATCTCCAAATAAGAGGATGATTTATTTTCGATGAGACAAAGAAAAGACTGTTGTGAGCAGCAAAATTTCCTCTGGGTGGCTGTTTAGTTTTAATGTGTTTAAATTTGCTGTCTCAAAACCCTTGAAAAGAAAGAAAAAAGGAAAAAAGATGCATTGTTCAGTAAGCATTTACTCAGCTTTCTCCACTATTACTCAGGATATGTTTTGTCAGTGATTTATGATTTTTTTTTTGTAGATATGAAGATCTAAAAATCTCAGTCTTACTCAGATTGGGTTTCTGTTTTTTTTTAGATTTTTTTTTCTTATGTTGCCCTGCTTAAATGACATGTCACATCACATCATATCATCCCATGTCATGTTATGCCACAACACGTCACATCCCATCATGCCATCTTCCTGTACATTTTGTCCTCAGGTGATAAAGAAGACGAAGGCTCCCTGTCGTCCTCTGAAGACAGCGATGCCCCTGTGATCCAACCCCTAACGAAAACCATCACCTCAGTGTCCTCCACCCCCTCCTCTCTCTGGATCACGGAAAAGACAGCGACTGCCAGCAACACACTTGCCAATTCGGTCTACAAAACATTCACCACCTCCTCTCTGCTCAGAGTGCTGATGCATACGACTCAGCCCATGTTCACTGGTAAGACCAGACACCCAAACAGCTTCTTTTGAAATAAATCTCACATGCCTTAGAAAGCAGCATGGTATGAATGCATGTTAATTGTGGTAAATGCTTGCCTTTCTCCTCTAATGGCTACGCTACAGTGCAGCTAATCACGGCTGTGCTCTGTGGTCAGGGTGGCGTTTTGTAACGTGACATGATGTAGGCAAAGCTGGTGGTGGTGGTCAGAAAGAATAAGGTGGTGTTGATGATGATTACAGTGATGATCAATGGCTTCCTCTCTCTCCGATCTGGTTCAGAAATTACATATGCTTGGCTCAAATCTTTTAGCACCTAACTTAACAAGGTCAAACTTTTCCTGGCTCAATATAATCTACTGAAATCCACTCAAGCACAGTGATTAATATCTACTTTTGGGACTACTTGTGTGTCTGAATTCTTTCCTATGGCTCAGTGGCGCTCTCTGGTGGTCGCGCTTTTTTTCTGTCCTCAAAGAGCAGGTTTCATTTCATCTTGAGGGTGCCTCACCTCTTAGTCTTCTCCATTAATGGCATCTTTTCATTTGCAAGTGGAGTAAATTTCCAGTTCTGGGCTCTCTTCCTTGAACATGTGTGGGGATGTTGCCTCTGCCTGCACTCAGACTCTGTATCTTCAAACTTTCATGTGCACCATATCTGGGAAGTTCAGTTGTTACCTTTTTTCCCACCTTTCTTGGCATGAAAAACACATTTTAAAAGGACACATTTGATTTCCTGGAAATGTTTTTTTTTTCACTTTGGCTTTATTTACAGCAAATACACCCACATCCAGAGTTAAGGACTCAAGTATTGATCAGTCTTCTGGCTTCACAAACTCTCCAAACACTCTAAATGGAATGATCATCCACACTGCAATGCCGGCACTCCCTGTCTCTGAATTCTCTGAAGGAGGAGATTTATACAGTGTCGCACCTCCGTCACTCACAGGCTTCGATGAATACAGCAACAGTTTCCGTCCTTCTCCTGCCCTCCATGAAAACAATAAGAGCAGTGTTATCTTTCATCATAATGGCAAACCCTCTGAAGAGGCCTTTATTGTCCCCTTACAGATGGATTTAGAAGACCCTCAAATCTCTACTACTTTGGATTCTACATACTCTCTTCCTGTGATTTCTGGTGTTGGCTCAAGTACCATCAACTTATTGAAAAAAAACACTGTTAAAGGAAACACCCTAAATACCTTTCTTACTGAAAGTGACAGCAGGATTCAAGATGATCTGGATATGTTGTTGGACCATGGCAATGAAGTCGAAGCCAGGGCGGATAGACATATAAACGACTACAGCTTCAGTTCAGTCGCATCTTTGTTTGATTCTAAAGGTTTAGATTTGTCAGACAGTCCAACAGAAGGCAGTGGATCAGGCTCTGGTCTTGACAGCAACAGGCTCAATCAGGAACTGGATGAAGCTGGTACTGTTAAAACCAAATATTCTGCTTTTGAAAACTCTGTTCTTAGCTTCAAGTTGGATGAAAAGAGCAGTACACCAAGAAGTAAAATTGCCACTGAAAGAGATAGTGGTACAGATGGAGCACGAAGGAAAATTGGTGTCAAGAAAGAGTTTGAAACAGAGTCAGAGTCAGAGATAGAGGACAATGTAAGTGAGTTAAGTGGTGAGGGAGAAGAAAAGATAGGGGGAGAAGGAGTAAACGACATCAGGAATCAGACAGTGAACAAAGTGGACAGAAAAACAAATGAGAGTGTTAGACAGCTCAATAGCACAGCAGGCTGTGACCTGCTGAAAGAAAAAGAGAAACAAACTGAGGCAGCAGTTAGGACAGTGTTCAGTGAGAGTGGCAGTGGGGCTGAGGGTGCCAGTGGATCTGGAGAACATGATGATTTTGATGCCAAAGAAATTCCAAAGGAAGGTAATGATGATACAGAGGGTTTCATGGCTGGTGAAAATGATTCTGGTGAGAAAGACATTAGAACGAATTACAGCAATGAAGAATTACTGTTTGCAAGAAGAGGAAGTCTGCAGCTGCCTGTCGGTAGAAATAAACCTACAGCAAAATCCCAACTGTTGGACAGCAGCAGACAACATGGAGATGGGAGTCATAATGAAGAGGGTCAAAACACAAGTCCTGACAGTCCAGTGTTTGGAGTTATGTCTACTCTTGAGAATAATAAGGACAAAGATGATAAAAGAGATGAAAAATATCTACAAGGAGGTGCTACAGACAGTTTACAGGAGTTCTCAGGTGTGGATGGGTTGTTGTTTGATGCTGCAAGAAGCCCAGTGTTGGGGCGTCTTGTTCCTCTGCACAGACTGACACATACCAGCAAGGCAATGGAGGAGCACATGGAAGGTAAATGTTACACAGTATTTGAACTCTATACACCTCTGCCTCTTTGCAATGTGACAGGGCAAATCATTTTCCATCACATAAGGTTGAAACCGACAGTTTCTTTTCTTTGTTTGCTATGGTCACAGCCAGGAATCATGCTTTGTGCTGCTGTTGTTGGTGAAAACATAAAACCTTAACGCTGGATCAAATGTGTCACGTGGAAGGGATAGAGGTCATAGATAGAGGTCCGCCGACAGGATTTTTTTTAAAGGCTGATGTAATAATGATAGTTTGGAGCAGGAAAGGGCCATTTGGCAGAGTAGCAGCTTTCATCTTCAGTCTACTACAATAATAACACTGTACTATAACCAACAACCTTATTGCACTCAGAATTTACAAATAAAACTGTATTATTTAACATGAACTTTAAATATTTATTATGCCAGGTACACAATCACACTGTCTCTATGCAAAACATTGATGTGTGTCCTCATCTGATTGGTGGACGCTGCATAGCCATCGGCCAGTATTGCAGCCAGTTGTTTGGAAACCGTCTATCATCCTGCAATCTCTAGAGTTATCACTTGATTCTACAGTGAATCAAGAATGAGTGCAGTTGGACATGTAGCTGCTAAACGCCCAGATCTTTTTCTCATCAGTTGTTATATGCATTTGGTAAATGACAAAAGACATGTCTATAAGAAGATTCATAAATCTTGTCAACAAATTAACAAGATTATTAACAAAATGTAAGGGGAGACAATTCTGGGTAATGATAATTCCACCTAAATGGGACACAATTTTACCTTAATCTGACTCACTGGATGTAGGCTGCTGGTACAAGCCTTTTATTGGACGTGCATTTCCTCTCCTCACACTTTCTGTGTGTTACCATTTTCAAAATCCACTTCACTGTAGGAACCAACAAGCTTTGGGCAGCAACCTGCCACACTGAAATTTTCAAGTTTCGCTGACGATGTGATCAGGCAGTAAGGCAGCCCTGCTAGTGAATGACAGTGTTTCCATCCCTGCATGTAGTTGTTTCATCAAGACAATTCCACCCGTCCCTATTTAGAGGGAACTGTGAAGCTGCATTCTTAGCTTAGCTCCATACAAGATGATTGTGAAGGTGTTTTTCCCCTATTGCAGAATGATAATGAGGTGCAGGGAGTAGTACAGAATGGTCTAGCTAAGTAAGATGAAATCCACCTTTGCTTTTTCTTCAGTGAAAAACAATGTTGTGTTTCCAGCATAGACTGTATAATAATTTATTATCATACAGTCTATAGTTTACAGCTTGTTCATGCTGCCCTCATGTGGCCAACAAATCCATTAGTGCAGATTTAATGTCTGGTGGATGCTTTCTGTCAGGACAGTTTAAGCAGACATTTGAAAATCCTCAATAAGGTGGATAATACTGTTCAAACCTGTTAAAATGTGTTCAAAAAGATGTGAACATTTAGTCAGGCATTGTTTTGTTTCTTCTCTTCTGTATACCACTTCCTAGCTATTGTTTTGTGCAATAAAAATGATAAACGTATCTTCAAAGTTCATTCTTGACCTTGCAAACTGTACCTGACTCTAACACTCCTTTGTCTCTTGACCACCACTTCTGCCTCATCGTCCTCTGCCTCTGCTTCCTTTCAGAGGGCAGCAACAGCAGCCATGAGTCTCGTGTTGGGCTCGTTGAAGGTGTGGAGAGGGAGAAGAGGACAGTCATTCCTCTGGCTGTCGTCTCCACTCTCACCATCCTTTGTCTGCTGGTACTGGTGGGCATCCTCATCTACTGGAGGTACACACCCACACAAACACACAGTGTCTGTATCAGTTTCACCCCTGCACTTTATTTACTTTATTTGTGTCTCAGAAACTGTTTCCAGGCAGCTAATTTCTACCCAGATGATAGCGCTTCACCTAAAGTGCTGTCTGCTCCTTCGACACCCTTGCTGTTGGCTACAGGTAACATAGACACACACACACTTGTGGGTAGCTTGATTAGAATTGCAGTGTGAAACCTTGTGAAGCTGTGGTGTTAAGGATCCAGCTAAATGTTCAGTCTTGTGTTACAGATGGTCACGAGCCGCTGACGGTGAAGCAGTTTGTGAAGCATGTCATGGAGCTCCACACCACTAACACTTTCTCCAAGGAGTTTGAGGTATGTGAGATTTTAAATAAGACAATTTGAGTTCAGAAAAATCCCCCACGAGATATTAAAAAAGAAAACTTTAAATGCTTTTTTAGGAGGTCTCCTGAGGTTTTATTATTCATTCGTCATAGCTCCTTAATGCTCTTCCATATCTGTATTAACATCATGTTCTTTAGGAGCATCACTTAGCACAGAGTTGATGTGTAACTTCATGTAGAACATGTTGTGCATCAGTATGTAGGAGTGATGTTTTGGTACTAACAATGGCAGTGCAGCATGTTTGTCATTCCAGACTCGAAATTCAAACCCGTCACACCTCAGATTTGACAGACAGCTTTGCACAGTGTAGGACAGACAGAGGAAAACTACCTGCTGCAGGCTTTCAGGCTTCTCCATCTCTGCTCATACTGAATGTGCAAAAAGATGTTAGAAATGTCTCATGTCGAGTCTTGACATATGTGATCGTTGTTTAGCTGTCTGAGAACAGCTTGTGGGTTAGTTTGAACAGCAGGTACATCTGCATGGCATTAGTCACCTCTGTTTCCTAGCATGAACCTCCTGCGTAACACACACAGATAGGAGTAACTAAAGCATACTTGTTCCTTGTAATTGCCGGTGTATTTGTGTGTTTTCCAGCAGTTTGTAACTGTGTTTTACTTTCTGTATAGCTGCAACAATAAACACACATTTTGCTTTAAGCTAATTATTCTTCAGCAAAAAAAAAAAAAGAAAGTCATTATGTAGGACATGGCTAACAGTACAAGCATAAAGTCCACAGCTCTGATGGGAAAATCAGAATATTTCCCACTTTGCACTGCCTCTCTGTGTGTATCTGAACCCCAGATTCCTGTACCTGCACTGACTCCCTGTCTGTCTGTCTGTCTGTCTGTCATCTTGTCCCCCTTTCCCACTCTCCTCTCACCACCTCCACCACCATCGTCGTGCTTTCTGCATCCTCACCACCCTCCATTAGATTGTCAAAGAATCCTACGAGGTAAGACACCTGCCATCCCTCTCCAGTTGCAGAGGTGTTGTTTTCTTGTCCTTTCTTTACAACTCAGAAAAAGTACATTTGTTCAAAAGCAAAATATCCCTTGTTTCACCATCTGTTGCCAAAATAAAGTCCTTTTCATTGTGCCTTGTAAGTGGCAGTTTACATATTTTATCATTCTGTAGCTGCCGTTGAAGTAATCCTCATTTTTTGTTATTTTAACTGTGTTTTTATTGGAACTAACACAGTTTTACTGAAATATGAGGTTTAAATATTAGATCACATTCAGTAGATGAAGAATTTCTCTTGCATGCTGTCAGAAGCAGGGTTTTATGTAATCCTATAATATCTGCTTTTATTTCTTCTTCTCCCACAGACTTATTGTTTTTCTTCTATGTACAACTCCTCTTCTTCGTCTAGTGATGTTGTAATTCATAAGTGCTTAAGTTTTACCTGTAAACATTTGATTATTAAATTACTACTCAAGGCAGGAAATGTAGCATCAGAAACGATAACAAACTTTTCTATGCATAAGAAAAACTGCCTCATTTGATGTTCACAACCGCCTGCAGTGCTTTTCTGAGTAATGAATCTTATTTTATTACAATGTTTCCTATTCTGTTGTATTTTAGGAGGTGCAGGCGTGTACGGTGGACATGGGCATCACCGCCGACAGCTCCAATCACCCTGACAACAAAAGCAAGAACCGTTACATCAACATACTGGCCTGTATGCAGTCGTTCAGTGTAATCACAGTTTACTATTTAATTATACAAGCCCACAGAAATGTAACTAATTAACTGTTTCCTCTCTTAGATGACCACAGCAGAGTGAAGCTCTCCAACAGTTTGGACAGAGATGGGAAATGCGGAGACTACATCAATGCTAACTTTGTAGATGTAAGTATGTTTCCTATATGCATACTGCATGCATTATATCCAGGGTGTTGTGAGCAAATAGATGTGTCTTTGTAGGGTTATGAGCGAACGAGGGCATACATCGCAGCTCAGGGGCCTCTCAGAGCCGGCAGGGAAGACTTCTGGAGGATGATCTGGCAGCAGAACATTGGAGTTATTGTCATGATCACCAATCTGAAGGAGAAAGGACGGGTAGGAGCTTTCACAAACGCAAACTTCACTGCAGAGATCAGTACAGTTTTATCTGATCTTAAACACACATCTAGCTATTAAATAATTAATCTTTCTTTTCAGGAACACATAGGAAGACAGGCTTGGTTCATTCAATTTATCTATAGTAATTCAATTTTTTAGCATTTCAGTGTCAGTGCAAGGCTTCATATCAAAAATGTCTGAGAAAGAATGCGTTATTCATTTTGAATATTATTCTGGAAGAAAGTGCCCCGTTGACTCCAGGCAGTTGCTTTTTGTATTGAATCAGTTCAAACTTGTTCACCAATTACATTCCAACACCAGATTCTGACTGAGAGATGAAAAATTGCAGAAGCTACTCCAGTCTTCTGGTCAGGGTCACACATTTGCAGGATTCTTCTTGCACATTTTTGCCTGGTGTTCTAAGATGTAGGACAAAGATATTGAGCCTGAAATTGAACTGCAGGATTATTAACTTCAGATTCTACATAGCATCATCACTTTCTATCTTTCCATAGACAAAATGTGACCAGTACTGGCCAGAGGAGACCCAAGAAGAATACGGTCCTTACCAGGTGACCCTGAAAAACACCAAGGCGCTTGCTTACTACACACTGCGGACGTTCTCTATCAGGGACACCATGAATAAGGTATTTTTATTCACACAGTGACTTCAGTGACAATTCAAATGGAATTGGAGGTTTACCTCGAACTGAAAACACACCTTCTCTGGTCCTCCAGGTGTCTCAAAGGAAAGTTGAACACACAGTCCTCCATTACCACTATACCCAGTGGCCAGACATGGGTGTCCCTGAATACACTCTGCCTGTCCTGTCCTTCATCAGAGCGTCCTCTCGGGCCCGG
The DNA here is from genome assembly GCF_022539595.1 of Amphiprion ocellaris. Classification (NCBI taxonomy): domain Eukaryota; kingdom Metazoa; phylum Chordata; class Actinopteri; family Pomacentridae; genus Amphiprion; species Amphiprion ocellaris. The sequence goes on along the minus strand of NC_072786.1, from coordinate 23,092,466 downwards.
ACACAGGAGATGGGACCTGTCTTGGTACACTGCAGGTAGAACGCATGCATGTGTGCATAAATGAAAAGATCCTTTCAAATAAAAATACTTAAATACTGAAGACAAACCATGCAGTTAACATAGAGTTAACGTGTCATGTGTCCTCCACAGTGCTGGTGTAGGACGGACAGGAACCTACATAGTGATTGACAGCATGTTGCAGCAGATCCAAGATCAAGGGACGGTAAATGTTCTTGGCTTCCTGAAACATGTGCGGACCCAGAGGAACTTCCTGGTTCAGACGGAGGTAAGCAAGGAGTCTTGATGGACATAAATCTGTTTATTTTTTGTGGGAATCTACCTGCCTTTGGGAACTAAAAGCCTCCAAAATATAAACTATTTAATTAGAGTACAAAGATTTAGTTTAAAGGTCCCATATAGGGATTTTTTAAATTGTATTTTGTGGTTATTATAAAAAAACAAAGCTGTTTAACTAAAAATGCTTACTTCAAGCGAGTAAGAAAGCAACTCTGGTACTTTGTAACACCTAACCAATCCAGCTCAAACGGTGCACAGCTGTCACAGACACAGAGAATTTACTTCCTGAACGGGATCCAAACAGCAGCAGCTCATTGGTTTCCAGAGCAAACCAGCCCATTTAGAACAGTCGTGAAACCAGGGGTTATACAGTCATGGTAACATGAACCATCTTTGTAATATTTTGAGCTGTAACACTGAGGCACACTGAGAGAAAGAGGTAAGACTTTGATTCATTTGATGAAAAGGAGCCTAATATGGGTTTGGGTGAGGCAAGTAGCAGTTGGTCTGATATAAGTCTCCAGATAATGAATGCATGTCAATGTAATATGCTCTAAAGTTAAGGGAAAAAACACATGTATGTAAACTACCGTTGAAAAGTTTGGAGTCACCCAGACAATTTCATGTTTTCCATGAAAACTCCCACTTTTATCCATGTGCTAACATAACTGCACAAGGGTTTTCTAATCATCAGTTAGCCTTTCAACACCATTAGCTAACACAATGTAGCATTAGAACACAGGAGTGATGGTTGCTGGAAATGTTCCTCTGTACCTCTATGGAGATATTCCATTAAAAATCAGCCGTTTCCAGCTACAATAATCATTTACCACATGAACAATGTCTAGACTGGATTTATGATTCATTTAATGATATCTTCATTGAAAAAACAATTTTTCTTTCAAAAATAAGGACATTTCTAAGTGACCCCGAACTTTTGAACAGTAGTACACTAATTGACATACTAAACAATATAGACCATTACCTTTACCCTAACCTATAAATATATATGAAGTAGTTATAGCCTGAAATGGTGAGTTGTCATTAATTGTCTCTTTCTGTTTCTCTCTCTTCTAGGAGCAGTATGTGTTCATCCATGATGCTCTGGTGGAGGCTATCTTGAGCCGGGACACCTTGGTGACCTCTAACCTCCTCCATACTTACGTGTCGGACCTCCTGACCCCTGGAGCGACAGGCAGGACTCGCATGGACAAACAATTCAAGGTATTACACTTCACTTTATACCCCACATTGTATAAACTTCTGAATCAAAATGAATGGCTTCACATCTCAGGCATTTAGCCAACACATTTTTTGATTGTTTCTTTTTGTTTCAGTTAATTAGTCAGCGTCAAGCGAAGCATGCAGACTACAGCACTGCTCTGAAAGATGGCAACGCTGAGCGGAACAGAGCCAGAGCCCTGATGCCTGGTAAGCAGGGACAGATTTCTTAGCTCTCATCCATGTTGTAACTGTAATGCCCATTAATGTCATTCATTGCAGTCACATTGGTGGCTGTTGGGTGTAACATGATGCTGTGCTGCTTGTAAAAGCCCTCGATGCAGTTTTTCAATGATACTTTAACTTTTAATATCATTTTTTGTCATTTTTTTCAACATTGTGAAAATATATAGCTGCAGATTGAGGAGGGAAGGCTTTCACAGCTTCACTATTTCTTCCACAGACTTCTTTTTTAAAATCACACCTTTAAGGCAGTGACACACTGAAATGTATTACTCTCTAGTAGTTTGTGGGCTTATTTTCAGGTGTTGTATTGTTAATTCATGTCTCTTTGTGTCGTGTAGTGGAGAGATCCAGAGTCTGTCTGACCGCTTCAGAGACAAACTCCACAGGCTACATCAATGCCTCTTATGTGATGGTAAGACAGCTGGAAATGATGTATTTAATACCATTTTTAATTTATGAACAAAACGTTTGCTGGTAGTTTGATGCTGCTCGCATGTTTGTAGGGACATCACTACTGTAAGGAGTTCATAGTGAGCCAGACTCCTCTGAGCAGCACAGTGGCTGATTTCTGGAGGCTGATCTGGGAGCACAACACACAAAGTGTGGTCTGTCTGCCAGACACACACAATCAGGTACAGTGTAAAGACACACACACTCTCTACATGGTTCTTCTACATTACTGTATATAATCACAAACACTTTTACATTGTGTTGATTCAGACTGAAGAGAGGGAGCGTTGTGTCTATTGGCCCAGTAAAGACCAGCCAATGAGCTTTGACGGTTTTACTGTGTCGTGCTCTGGGGAGGAGCGTGTGTGTCTGTCGAATGATGAGAGACTTTTGGTGCAGGACTTTACAGTGGAGTCTCCACAGGTAACACACACACACACAAGAGTATATTTTACATATATAAAACATTAAATACAATCATGTACAGACTTGTGACTCACTTTTCAATCCTTTTGTTTTCCTCTGCACCCATTTAGAGTAATTACGTGTTGGAGGTGCGTCAGTACAGTGCTGCCTGCTGGCCAAACCCAGACAGTCCCATCAGAAACAGTTTTGATCTGGTCAGCACAGTCAAAGAGCACAGCAGACACACACAGGGACCCACAATTGTACATGATCCGTGAGTATGACACAGACACAATCCCTCATTAGGGGCCCAGCAGGGAAGCTGCATGGGCACCCACTTTGTTTTTATCTTTTCTTATATTTCTTGACAACCACTAGAACTATATGGTATAACATTTAGAAATGTGTCACATTAATTAGGGACAGTACCCTGATGCTTTACACCAAATTTTATTTCTGCTCCTTAAGCACTTTACTGCCATTAATGGGCCTTTGACAGACTTTGGGAGCGCATTTGCCCATTTGTGTCCGAAATTTTCAAAAAAGAGATACCATTGGATTCCTTGGATCAAGTCAAGTTCATATTACTATGTGAGGTCAGTTTCCACCGTGTTAGATTTTACACAATTTTTTCCCCTCTTTTCATGCTCCAAGTTCCAAAATGATCTTTAGACCGGCCTTCACAGTAGTTATCATACTGAGTTTTTTACTCAAGGAATGGCGGAGTCATGTGACGATCATGTTTGTCCATCTGTTTGTCTGTTCGCAACATTGCTCAAAACAGACTAATGAATTTGGATGAAATTTTCTGGGAAGGTCAGAAATGACACAAGGACCAAGTGATTAGATTTTGGCAGTGATGCGACTTATAGTCTGGATCCATGAATCTGTTAAAGATTTATGTATCATTTCAAGATAGCGGCAAGGCATCACTGTAACCATGACAACAAGTGAACACTACATCAGCTGCCTGCTGACGATCACATGATTGTGATCCTACTGCGAATCCACCACTGTGTTCTTATCAGGACTTATCTGACAGAAATGATACAAGGAACAATTGATTAAATTGTGGGGGTGTTTCTGAGTCCCATCAATTCCTGCTGCCTGCTACATATTTAGGTCACGCTATTCGGTATCCTATACATAACGTACACATGCATAACACACACCTGTGCTCAGCCCAAGGTAAATTTGTTTGTGCATACATCTATATTAAATGGACACATTCTATGCTGTCATAATTTCTGCCACAATTTTTTTCAAGATTTCAGGCATCGGAAATCACACAACGACTGAGCAGCCTTGGTGGAGTACTGCGCTCGCTGAGTGCTTTTCTTGTTTCAAATGAGGCCAGTTGAAATAAATAGCAAAACTACATACCAGTTATTTCACAAGTGTGATCATATCTCAGCAACTTGGTTCATGAAATCGAGACCCCAGATTATTTGAGCACTTAGAGGTACTGCAGTAAGAAGAAAGGCATTTTTCTTAATCCTATTGGATGTGTTGCCTGTAAAAATGGTTGCCATCCCTAGTGAAATCTTGGTAGATTATAAGAATAGAATCTGATAACGGATGGAATCTGCCAGCCTGCCTGCTATGCTGCATTTAATCAAAAACCTTAAAAGTTTTCTGTGACCAAATTTTCACTAAATTTGGCACAAATCATCTTCTGCCAAATCCTTGCAAAAGGTATTAGATCAACTTTTTTTATTTTCAAAGCCATTTGCCAGTTACAGCCTATTAAATTTGGCAGCAAAGGTGCCAAACAGGGAGTGTTTGGACTGGAAGTGGCTTTCTTAATATAATTTAAAAAATCTTTCCACAATCAGCCATCTGACTGCTGGTGAGACGCTGCAATAAGTAAAACCAACTTTTTTTTACTTGTAAGCGTTCATGTGTTTCCCTCCAAAGGGATTCTGGAGTAAGTAATGCCTTGAGAGATCCTGACCATGAGGCATGATAAATTGTGATTTCATGTTAGTTAGCACAGCTGACATTAGGTGTTATTTGTAATGTGAGGGTTTAGATACTTGGTCATCTGTGATCCTTTGAGTCTGCAGAGTCAAACTCACCATGAATCATTTTGTCCAAAGCAGGCAAATGGCCACAACAGGATATGACCTCCTCTATCATTTACTCCCACTCTTTGTTCAACTGACATAAAACATGCTGTCAGTGCTCACAGCTACACTTTCACCATTATCAGATTAAGTTGCCATGGCGATGATGGCGTGTAGAACTGCTTGGCCCCTTCCTCACTGCTCGCAGACATATTTCGTTTAACATTTTGTTCTTTCTTTGTGTGTGCAGTTTGGGAGGTGCTACATCAGGGCTGTTTTGCGCTCTCACCATGCTGTCCAGTCAGCTGGAGGAGGAGGGAGCAGTAGACGTCTATCAGGTGGCTCGGATGACCAACCTCATGAGACCTGGGGTATTTAATGATGTGGTAAGTACTGGGACTCTTAATGTTCTCATTTCACAATCAGTTAACCTATTTAGACAGAGGCAGGTACTGTGTGTTTTAACATTATGTTACGGGAGGAGCAGTCTTGATTCTGTGTTTTTCCCCATGTAGGAGCAGTACCAGTATCTGTACCGAGCTGTGCTGAGCCTGGTGAGCAGCCAGGAGGACCAGAGAGCCCTGCAGAGTCCAGAGACCAATGGATCTGTACCACTGGGACAGACCAACATCGCAGAGAGCCTGGAGTCGCTCATGTAGACACGTATTTAACACGCAAACACGTCACATATACAGAAAACTCATCACACACCTTAAACGTGGTAAGAGGATAACACCATCATTTCTGTCTGTGGTTCATAGCTGTGTCAGCTGAGCATGCTAAGGATTTAATATTCAGTCATCTTTATTCATCACATCTTTTCTCACATTATAACAGTCCAAAATAACCCAGTCTCTTGCTTTCAATCATATCTTACAAAATGAAATCTTACTTTTCATTATGAGTGGAGGCTTTTACCAGGAGCTCCAGCTACTCCAGCTGTCTGCTATTGAAAGGATTTTCTTTTGACAAATTTCAGGTCTGTCTCACAACCTCACTAAACATATTTGTCAGGTTTGGACACACCATTAAAAGTGACCTTTAGCTACCTGTCGGTGTTAGCATGTCCAGCAGACACAGCTCATTTCTGGTGATAACCCTCATATGAGATGAAGTAGCCAAAAGGTCAAAGGTACCACTTTATAATAAGGCACCCTCTATACAGGTGAACTAATGGCTTTAGTAACAGGTAATAAACCTCATACTAATAATTTATGGAGTAGTTGTAAGCAATGAATGAGTTTGGACTGTCAGGCTGTGATAACTCCCTTCAGATGGAGACATACTTTAGTATTAATGAATCTAATTAATGATATCCAGTTTTTTCACTTTTAATAAAAATGTAAGCAAGACATACCCCATGGACTTCAAAAGTCCCTCAACTATATATTGACCCAACTGCAGATTTGAACTTTTTATTAAATGTTTTATATGTGAGATTCGGAAGCATCTCAAAATTGTGTACATAAGAGCCAATTAAAAAACAAGCCAGCCACAGCCATTAGCAATGGCCATAATGAGTTGTTGTGAACTCAAGTAAAGTTACTGATAGAAAGCTGGCACTTTGTGATATGGAAGGTCACTCGCAGTCTGCTTAAAAATACATGGAGAGCCAACAGTTTCAAAGGGAGGGACTCACATGCACCAATGCACACTAACACTGCCAAAAATGGAATAGAACATCGAAGATCACAACATACACAGAGGGAGCGTAACTTCATTCTCTGCTGAAGCCACCATGACTCCGCTCTGTGTTTGCACAGCAGATAGTGGTTTGCTGCTATATTAATGCTGCGGTTATCTTCAAGATCTTGCATGTTTCACCTTTAATGGCGTACCTACTAATTTTATGTGTGCATTTTATACCAAACTGAAACTACCGTGGGATTTTGGTAGCTTCATAACTGATCTGTAAAGTGTTAGTAAATGATTTATTAACCATTATTAAAGCCATTAGTTACAGATAGGTGGTGGGACCCAACAAAGCTTCACTGCCTTTCAAACAAGAACCTACAAACTTTCCAACTCAGCAGCAGACCAAGGCCAAACATTTGCTACAAGGTTTCTTTAACAACTAAATGAACATGAAATACAGCAATCTGTGTTACTGGAAATGATCTTTCTTAATTATAAGGAGTCTGCTTTGTAATTCCAGTAAGAGACCGAACTTAGATTCGTGACTTGTGTCTATTTTATTCTTTATGTAACAATTATTTCTTTTATTTTTTTCTTATCGACCCCTTATTGCTTTTTTAAACTATTTTTTTTCCTCTGATGACTTTCTTTAAAAAAGCATACATATTAATAAAAATGTCACTAGTAAGATTTCTGAAAGAATGATAGATGACTTTAATGTCCAAAGGGAAATAATGCAGGAAATGACATTTTAACAAAACCCTGGTTTCCTATGAATATTTTTTGCACTGCACATTAACCAGCACATTGTGGGACTCAAACTACCATGTATCTTTATTTAGAATAATGTTTTAATAGCCAAATTCTCCAAGGCCTCACTAGTGAGAATGAAACGACTGCTGTTTTTTTTGGGTTTTTTTGTCTCCTTGCCACTGGCTCCATGGTCTCTGGTAACCAGTGCCTTTTGCAACTCATGTTCTTGTACTTTAAACCTGTTTTGATACAAATGTGCGACTAATATGCCAAAATATGGATGTGTCATTTTTATCTATTTTCTTAAAGGTGATCACTGCCTCGCTGAGCTCATTAGAAAAATGTCTCGAGGCTCAGACGTTTTGTAAAAGATTTGGGATTTGATGTGGCATTCTGCTCAAAATCCAGAATAACAGAGGTCCTTTGCAATGGAATAAAGCCTGACAGATGATAATCCTCTGTCTTATCAGTGTAAGCTAAGATTTAAAAAAAAAAAACTAAAAACAATCATCATTCAGTTGAGACTGTGCTGTTCAAGTGTGGCAAATATTCACTCTTAATAAAAGGAGAGAAAGGAGTGAAAGGAAAGAATAAAAGGTGAACTTAGTGCTATTTTGGGAGACTTTCCCTTCTGTTTATCCTCAGCAGCATTAAGGTCTTACAGCTGAGACTCTGAATCCCAGCACATCCCTCTGCTACTTGCTACGACTGTTTTGAAGGAGTCCAAATGTTACTGTTGTGTCAGACACCATCAGTTGACCTCACTTTCAGACGAAGGCACGGCCTCTCTGTGGCTGTTTTGCACCCCAGTGTATGATTTCTTTTTAGTCCATATATATGGAGATGCAAAACCATAGAGGAGTATGCAGCTGAACAGGCAGCAATTCAGATCTGCTCTAATTGAAATAAAGATGTTTTGGTGTAAATATCCCTGAATACTTCAAAGGCCAAATTACTGTATGTTTATACTGTATCTCTATATATTTTCTATTTTACTATAAAAGGTGATTTTCTAGTCATTTACACATATATAACTGTGTGGATTCTATTTGATAATTTTAGCCTGCAAATATTGATCATGTTTATAGTTTTAATGGAACGTTATCTCTTTTTATCTCTCTGATTACAGTAGCAGCTTCATGTCTATACCTTTATCTCCAGCCATAAACTGGTGCAGTATGTATAAAGCAGCAAGATTAAAGATTTCTTTCAAACCTTCTCTTGTCTCTTCTTCATTTTAGGTGTCATGTTGTCAGAGACAGCAGAAGAAGTGGTCCTGCTCAGACTCAGGCTGGTAGGGAAAGATGTTCTTGTTAAGTTACGTCTACACTACCAGTCAAAAGTTTAGATACATCTTCTCATTTAATGTTTTTTCTTTATTTTCATGACTATATATATATATATATATATATATATATATATATATATATATATATATATATATATATATATATATATAGTATCAACCTGACTTCTGCACAACACAACTGATGGTCCCAACCCCATTAAGAAGGCAAGAAATTCCACTAATTAACCATGACAAGGCACAGCTGTGAAGTGAAAACCATTTCAGGTTCCACCTCATGAAGCTCATCCAGAGAATGTCAAGAGTGTACAAAGCAGTAATCAAAGCAGAGTGGCTACTTTGAAGAATCTAAAATATAAAACATGTTTTGACTTATTTTTTGTTTACTACATAATTCTACGTGTTCATTCATAGTTCTGATGCCTTCAGTGAGAATCTACAATGTAAATAGTCATGAAAATAAAGAGAAATCATTAAATGAGAAGGTGTGTCCAAACTTTTGACTGGTAGTGTATGTTAGACCCTGAATCATTTCTTCTCAACAAGGAAAGACACAGAGCAGATTTATCATGCTTTTATTTTCACTGTCATACACTGTATTGCATTGTCTCCCCTGATCGACCTGTACATGACATGATAAGGAAGCATGTTTCCAAAGATTAAGTCAAACCAAAAAATATATATTTCTATATAATCATTTTAATATTTGTCATTACACATTATACTGTAGCAGTCACATAAGATAAAGTGTATATAGTGCATTAAGAATAAACCTCGTTATGCAGTGAGAATATGAGTGCCCACCCTGGGGGTATTTAAAGGCTTTTCCCATCCTGCCTTTGCACTTTGCATGGATGATAAATCTACACACACCTACTCTCATCAAATCAAGTGACATTTCTAAAGCTTCACACAGCTGGGTTCCCATGTACCTGCTGAATTCCAGAAGATGTTTGCAGTGGGTGTGTTTACATGCACTTGAGGTAATATCACATTACCAAGGCAGATTTTTTTAAATTTTTTAATTAGAGATAACATTTGCACAGCCCTCGGTCTTGTTTTACCAGGAAAAGCAGTTATATTACCTCATCCAAATTGTGACAGCAGTGTTTAACCAATCATCTCCGAAAAATAATCCAACATGTACACTACTGTTCCCAAACTTTTGAACGGTATTTCCTTATATGTCAAACAAGGCTTGTATAATTTTGAGGGCTCTTTTTCAGGCAAATCGTGTTCTTTTTGCATAATATTCCTTTTTAATTCAAACTCAAAGTCAGCCTAAACCTCTAGGGAACAAGATGCAAACATTTCTTCTGTCTTTAACGTTAACAAGAACATGTGATCACATCCAAAGAGATTCAAAGAAAAACTATTTTGCTTCTTTTTGACACCAAAAAATCAAAACAACACAACACAAAACTTTGTATTGTGCTCTGATTCCTGATCATACTGAATGACTAGCAAAGTCCACTCTGGTTCAGTGAACGCCACCAAATGTTCACAGTAATTGTTCACCACTGACCGTATCAGTTTGGTTCAATTTCCGTCACATGTGTCACTAAATGTTTCGATTTTTCTCAGTGTGCACACTACCTGCCTGACAGTGGCTAGAGAGTGGGAGTGGGAGCTGCTGCTGTTATCAAAGAACAGGACAAAGAAAACAAAAAAAGTCTCATGCCTATGGTAGTTAACTGCTTCAGTAGGAGCATTTTTTTCTGGAAATGCTGTAAAAAAAGCTTTGAGCAACAAGAACACTCATCAGCCCTCACTTGTCTTTCATTATACTTTGATACAACAAAGCTAAAAATTACTATTATTATTATTATGGCACACAGAGATGTTAAAATCTAAAAAACTGAAAAGTATGTTCTCTGTCTTCCCTCACAGATGCTGTGAGAAGGCACTGTCTGACTCTTTAGCAGTGTAGGTAATTATAGCTGAAAAATCCAAATCAAAGCTCTACTTCATCGTGCTGCCTGAGCTAGAATGACAGTTTAATGTACACCCTCCTAATGTACTCCTATTTGAATTTATGGAATTCCTGATGATATTAAGTGACTGCAGATTCTCAAATGATGCAATTACTGATAAAATCTGGCACGTTTCATAGTCAACATTTCAACAGTATTAATTCCAAATCCCTCAAACAGAGGAATTCAGCCCTTTTTAATATTTCAAAATAACAGCCTTAAATAGTGGAATATTCTGGGGGATTCTTGTGGAGTTTTTAACCTTTCGTAGAGTCTAGTTTTGTTTATCTCTAACACACTTGTGACATGATGGCCAGTCCTGCCAATGGCTGGTGAAACGTGGTAGTAATAATCCAAAGTGCCTTAAAACTGGTTTTACAAATGTTTTTTGAGGAAGAATCTGCACCTAACATTTCCTCCAGGACGTACATAATAGGTTTTATGGAGTAAAACACTGAATGGAACTCCACAAGTTACTTTTAATGGGAAAAACTACTCAAGAAAACTTCTTACTAAAATACAAGAAAAACAAAATAAACACAGTTGTGTCTAATAAAGACCTTATTCTCTGTTAAAGTGAGGTGAATAAAAACCCAGGCCCCTATTTAAGAACGTATGGTATACATTAGTTTATTAACTAAACACTACATGATAAATTAAATGAAAGCAAAGTTAAAATATTATAAGTCTTGTGTAATAACACTGAGTACAAGTACAAATAATACAGGCACAAATATAAATTGTATATTTCTTATTGTATAATATATAATTTTGGGAGAAAAGCTACATTCTCTACTTTGGCTAAAAGGTTACATCACCACATCTTCCACCTGTTTCAAGCATATAGTGAGAAACTGAAATGAATCAGTCTCTTGTATTTTTTTTTTGTTTGTTTTGTCACATTGCTGTAAAATTATGCGTGGAGGTGAACTCCAGCTGTCACTAAAAACCTGCTGATCTGCTTTGTAGTTTTATTTGGAAAAATGCTCTCTAGTAGGAAACACCACGGTGCTCTACAGCATTAAAAGTCAACAGTTAACACCTTGATAGAATTCCAATAAACAAATAATCATTTGTAGCACTTAAAAATGTTACATGTAGCACCTTTGAAAAGCAAGAAAAAGAGAAGTGACATGTTTTGAGAGCAGCTTCGAGTGTTTGCTAAAGCAGAGGCTGTTGCTCATATTCTACTGTGACAAGATTTGTAAGAATATAGTGCTGAACACAAAATATAGTGCTGAAGCATAGTAGTGGGTTGTGCATAGCTCTTTTTTCCTGGTCATTTCTGAATATGTGTGGGAGTGTGTGTGTGTGTGTGTGTGTGTGTGTGTGTGTGTTTGTACTCCTAAAGGCACTGTCAGTTGTCCTCTGTTCTTTTCTGCAGCCTTAATTTCCTTGACAACCCTGTTGGACAAAGAGGCAGAATCAGAGAGAAGTACAAAGCCCTGAGTGAAGCCATGTGTGTGTGTGTGTGTGTGCGTGCTTACAGAGTTGGTTCGTTTGCGTTTCCAGCAGTCTGGGTTGAGTCTTTTCTGCTCGTCTGCGAGTGCTTTGGCCTGTACTGTGAATGTGCGACGCTCCTCACTTCGCATTTTCTTCCACCGCTCACCGAGGAGGACGCTGATCGCTCTGCAACACAGACACAAACACAGTGGTTTACCAAACACAGACACACAATAACACCTCTCGGCACACGTGACGAAACACTGAGCACACCGACCTGTTGTCCTTGCCTGGGTACATCTGTGTGTACTCCACTCTGAACTTCTTGGCAAACAGCATGAAGGCGTTCATTGGCCGCTTGCACTTGGTTGGCGTGGCAGCGTTGCCTCCTTGTGTGCCGACAGGCCGACCTCTGGCTGCCTTCTGCTGACTGGAGTGGGAATGACTGGGACTGTGCGGGTCTGTGATTTGTCAACAGTTCAGGTAAAACTACACATGTGCTGTAAAATACATCCAATACACTGAGCTGACAATTGCAGCTGCCTGGTTGTTTTCCTTATATGATTGATTGATCGATTTCTTTATTTTCATGTCATGCACACAAGTCACAAGTACCACCAGACACAAGTACACTAGCATTGCAGCAATACATCCAAAACACACATTATTCTGCTGTTCAGCTCTTAAACAAAATACGTTGCCTTTTATCTCAGGTCTGGCAAAGAAATTCTGCCATGAAAAAGGTTCTTCTTCTAAAACATAACTCTAATTTTTCATGGCCATCCAACCAAAAGAAATCTGAATAAACAGAGGACATTTTACAGAAAACTTCCTCCCTTGTATCTTCGTATAGGACAGTAAAACATAAAATGAACCTTATTCTCAATTTCACCTAAATTACACAGCAAACTAAGTCTGTTCTTGTCTGGAAGCTGATGGTTCCTGAGTGTAACTGTGCTCACAGGGATCTCTGTGTTTTGCTTAAATTATACTTCACATAAGGTTCCACACTGTATCTATCCTTTACAAGACAATAAGTTCTTATAAATGGAACAATGCATGCTCTTAATGTTATTGTTTATTGACACAATGAGTGACTATAATAAAGTACCTTGTAACACGTCTCTGTCTGGAGAAACAGCTTCTCTGCTGGACTGGGAGACGTGTCGCCGTCTGGCCATACTGCTCAGCACGTAAACCGCAGACGAGTCCAGAGGAGTGAAGTCATAACTGAGGAGGAGCCACACACACAAACACAGGTCTGCTAGTTTAGGTTGAAAACAGCATTACTGGACACGTTTGGAATTCTTTAAGCCTGAAACCATATTCTGATGTCCATATGAACACTGAATCAGGTCTGACTTGCTGTTATCGCTTCTCTTGCTCACTGAGGCCATTTAAACATATAATCCAATATCAACTGAACTTTTGAAATGTCACAAATAATTTTTAAAAATTGGACTTAAGCTTGTGTATTTTAGTACTTTGTAGCAAGTAGGCTGTTCAGTGCTGTCAGAAGGTGGCGCTACAGGCTGCATTATGCATAGTTGTGATAAATAGAGTAGAAGAAGCTGGGAACAAAACCAGTAACAGAAGAAGAAGCAAACTAAACCTGTCTATCCTTAAGAGAAAAGCATAAAGTCTACCCAAGTTATTTTCAATTTCAGCTGAAAATATTCCTTTAGGCCAGTTGGTAAACAGCTGTTGGATATGGTTGATGCTACATGGAGACGAAGACAACAAAGGAAGATGAAACAACTGATCAGTCATGTAAGTGATGTTCAGAACTTACTCACAAAAGGTCATTCAATCTCTCATAGACCACATTAAGCCTTTTTAAAATAGTCTTTTTATTGTGAAATTGGTGTTTGTTTTTTTAGAATGTTTGTTTCCATTAATTTCTTCTAATGTGATACGTCGAAATGCACATGAAAATACACTACCGTTGAAAAGTTTGGGGTCATCCAGACAATTTCATGTTTTCCATGGAAACTCACACTTTTATTCATGTTCTAACATAACTGCACAAGGGTTTTCTAATCATCAATGAGCCTTTCAACACCATCAGCTAACACAATGTAGCATTAGAACACAGGAGTGATGGTTGCTGGAAATGTTCCTCTGTACCTCTATGGAGATATTCCATTAAAAATCAGCTGTTTCCAGCTAGAATAGTCATTTACCACATTAACAATGTCTACACTGGATTTATCATTCATTTAATGTTCTTTTCATTGCAAAAGAATGCTTTTCTTTCAAAAATAAGGACATTTCTAAGTGACACCAAACTTTTGAACAGTAGTGTACATAATGGACACATGGCTACTTTCTAAGGCACTTACAATGGAAATAATTGGAACAAAAGTCACAGTCTTCATCAAATCTAAAGTGAAGCTAAAATGAGCCTTCAGTGGTCTGAGTTTAAGAAACCAAGCGAAGTTACAGCAATGTTAGCAGAAAATCCCCTCCCCTGGAGCTAATAAAGGAAACATGGTAACAAAAAGACTGTTGCTCTGGAGGTGTCTGTTACATATTCGAATTTTGCACAAAACAAAAACAGCCAAAACACATTACACAAGGGTTTTCTTAATGTTCAGTATGAACAGGATGAATATTTGCAAAAAGCAATTTGATCATTGTTTTAAGACAAACTTGAAGAAGTGCAAACCTGTCCTGTAACACTGACTCATCTAAAGGGAAAACTGCCCATGCATTCATTGTCTGCTGGTAGTGGAACGTTACACTGTGTTCTGCTTTACCTTCTGAATGTGTCAAAGACCAGTGAATCATCCGTGTGCTTTGCATCTCTGTGTCCAGGGGGAAGGCACACATCTCCTACTTCCATTTCATAGCACGGTATCCCATAATGCACCACAGTCAGGCTCGGGTAGAATGACGACCACCCTGGCAGAAAGATGGACAGATTTTATGTGAAACAGTCGTTATAATTAGGGCTGAAACGATTCCTCGAGCTATTCGAGTAATTTGACTATTAAAATTCCTTGAGGCAAAGTTCTCTGAATAGAGGTTTTGTTTAATCCACTACATACTAGACCCTGGGTCACTAACTGGTGGACCACATCCAAGTCCGGGCCCAGACGCTATTTTAAATTTGATGGGACGCTTCTATTTTAACCAGCGCAGTTTTTCTAGTGTTTATGGTGTTTATCAGTTCAGAGGCTGAAAAATGAAGGCAGTTCAACATATCCAGGCTTTCTTTGTGCGAGTCAACAAAAACTAAAACCTCAGTCAGAGTTAACAGGTATGAAGGTGGCTTTCAATTTTCTTTGTGAACTCAGACTTTCTGCTTCAGACTCGTCACAAAAACATGAATGTTTAACCATCATTTGACTCCTTTTCTGGACAAAATGAAACAATTGTCTAATGGAGAACAATGAGGAACATAAAAATTTATGTAAAAAGTTGCAACTGGAAATGATATGAGACAGGAATGCTGGTAGAAAACTGTTAAACGTGTGTTAATGTATTTATTTTACTGATCAATGCAGCTGATTATTGATAACAGACAGCTGCACAATAAAACTATCAGACTTCATAGATTCAAACATATTGTGTTGAAGTGCATGTAGGTCTGACACTGTCTCATAATGAAGGAAATCATTTTAATTTGTGGCCAAATCAAAGTGAAACTAAAGTTACTGATTGAATGTTCTCTGTAATAAATACTAATAAACTGATCAGTTTTCTTATTTGTGTTCTATCAGCTGCAGTAGCAGCAGTTTAAACGGACCAAACATAAAAACATACTTATGTGATTTCTGTATCACCAACTAAATACATGTAGATTCCCATGGCTTTGAGTTTTAGTTGAATACTCCTGTACTATACTATATATGTACAATACCCCTGTACTATACTATATATATGTACAATACCCCTGTACTATTCTATATATGTACAATACCCCTGTACTATATATATATATATGTACAATACCCCTGTACTATACTATATATGTACAATACCCCTGTACTATACTATATATGTACAATACCCCTGTACTATACTATATATGTACAATACCCCTGTACTATACTATATATGCACAATACACCACAGATGTCCACTCATGTTCCACCAGGATGATTATTTCTGTTGCACAGCGCGCTCATTTCCGTTTTTGATGCTGTAACACGCATGCAAACACGGAATCCAGTTACTCGATTAATCGCCAGAATAATCGATAGAATACTCAATACTAAAATAATCAATTGCTGCAGGCCTAATTATAATATTGTAATTTCATCACTTTCAGTGTTGTTTCTTCAACCACACTCTTACCTTTGTTTTTGACATAGAAGGGGTGATCAAGGTGGCAGTGGGCGGTCATGGGGGTACATCCAAATGCCCCGGGGTCAAAAGTCAGCTGTAGGACAGCCTCGCCAGACAAAACGATCTCTGCATGCTCCACCAGCTGGAGACCCTCAGAGCCATAACTCTGCAAAAGAGTGAACAGTGCTTATTTTGGAATACGTAAGTTTTGCCTTCAATTGTCAGTTTACCTGTTTAAGTTTTTCTCCTTGAATTACACAGAGTGCTGCTGTTATTATACAATTTGACTAAAGAGGAACTTTGCTGCTGTCAAGTCGTACCAGAAATGCTGAATTAAAAATGATACATGGATCAGAGGCCTGTCAGTCTGCTGCTTGCTTAATGTACCTTCAGAAATCTGGACTGCTCCTCATCAGCAGCGTCTTCCTCCAAGTCTTCAGCGTCCTGCCACTCCACATTAGAGCCACTGTGGAAACGCAGATGAGTTCCTGGTGACAGAGACGAGCAGCTCCTCATCACACACACGTTAAAAGAACCAGATTCTTCACATGCTGACACTTTTTCCAATTTAAATACCTTTACATTTGAGCACAGAAACAAGCCACTTTGATTGACTCTGTTTGTGTGTTTCTACCTTTGAGGAAGCAGTGCCAGGCAGTTGGTGGGCAGGAGAAGCTCCAGCCCATGTCCTCATCATCAGACAGAGAGGATCTGGTTGACACTGCAGAGCCACATTCACTGCTCTTCTGTGGAAACAGCATGAGAAGCACAAACAGCCATGACTGGGACGAATCGGCTGCCTTCATGCAGACTGTAAGCCTCACAGATCTAAACACTGCAGGTTGAGACTGGAACCAAAGAACTTAGTGTTTCTAACCGTAATACAGTCATTTCATTGTGAAAGCAGAGTAAGAGGGCTCAGATGAATGACAGTGACTGTAAAGTAAACATTAGCTCTAC